>NC_143199.1:4122500-4127500 GCF_051530095.1 Phoenix dactylifera
CGCATCCCGTGCGACCGGGACGCATGTCCGGGCGGTTCCCGTTTGCAACGCTCCTCGGTACTTTGGAACGCTTGGGGTGGGCTTTGGGCGGATGCCCCGCTGGGGTGGTAGGGAGGGGGGGCTGCTGCCGCCGCGGCGGGCCTTCCGCTCCACTCCGCACAAGCCCGCCGTGGGCACTCGCTGCGGGCGTGCCCGGCACCGTTCGTCCTCGAGGGATTCGGCCCGTCGGCTCGCTCGGATGGGCCACGCGCAGCGGGCCCACGACGGAGCCGGCACGCTCCTTCTGCTGGCGCGGCGCTCGGTCTACGCCTCCGGCCGGCCGTTGCGGCGGCCGTGCACGGCGCTTCGGATCGGTCGGCCCGTCGTCCCGTCCCTGACGAAGTTTTCGCGGCCGCGCGCGCGCGGAGTTGGATCGGCCTTACTTGGTCCGATCCTTCGCCCTCGCATGTTGCGTGGGCTCGGTCCCGTCCCGTTCGGTGAAATCTTTGTCCGCTCTGGTGCGTCCCTGTGGGTTCCTTTGTCGGTTTTGCGGGTTCGGCCGGGCCTTCCGTGCCGGCCCGTCGGCTCGCTCGGATGGGCCCCGCGGAGTTGGCCCACGACGGAGCCGGCACGCTCCTTCCGCTGGTGCGGTGCTCGGTCTATTCCTTCGGTCGGCCCTTGCGGCGGCCGTGCGCGGTGCTTCGGATCGGTCGGCCGGTCTTCCCGTCCCTCATGAAGTGTTCGCGGCCGCGCGCGCGCGGAGTTGGATCGGCCTTACTTGGTCCGATCCTTCGCCCTCGCATGTTCCGTGGGCTCGGTCCCGTCCTGTTCGGTGAAATCTTTGTCCGCTCTGGTGCGTCCCTGTGGGTTCCTTTGTCGGTTTTGCGGGTTCGGCCGGGCCTTCCGCGCCGGCCCGTCGGCTCGCTCGGATGGGCCCCGCGGAGTTGGCCCACGACGGAGCCGGCACGCTCCTTCCGCTGGTGCGGCTCTCGGTCTACGCCTCCAGCCGGCCCTTGTGGCGGCCGTGCGCGGTGCTTCGGTTCGGTCGGCCGGTCTTCCTGTCCCTCACGAAGTGCTCGCGGCCGCGCGCGCGCGGAGTTGGATCGGCCTTACTTGGTCCGATCCGTCGCCATCGCATGTTGCGTGGGCTCGGTCCCGTCTCGGTGAAATCTTGGGCCGCTTTGGTGCGTCCCTGTGGGTTCCTTTGTCGGTTTTGCGGGCTCGGCGCCGGGCCTTCCGCGCCGGTCCGTCGGCTCGCTCGGACGGACCGTGCGCAGGTGGTCCCCGACGGAGCCGGCACGCTCCTTCCGCTGGCGCGGCGCTCGGTCTATGCCTCCGGCCGGCCCTCGCGGCGGCCGTGCGCGGCGCTTCGGTTCGGTCGGCCGGTCGTCCCGTCCCTCACGAAGTTCCTGCGGCCGCGCGTGCGTGGAGCGGGATCGGCCTTACTTGGTCGGATCCGTCGCCCTCGCCTGTTGCGGGGGCTCGGTCCCGTCCCGTTCGGTGAAAGCTTTGCCCGCTCTGGTGCGTCCCCGTGGGTTCCTTTGTCGGTTTTGCGGCCTTGGCGGCGGGCCTTCCGTGTCGGCCCGTCGTGGGCCCGCTGCGCGTCCGTGCGCGGTGCTTCGGATCGGTAGGCCCGTCGTCTGGGTCCCTTACGAAGCTTTGCGCGACCGCTCCTTTGTCGCCGGTCCCCTGTTAGGGCTGACCGAGCCCTCCGTTCGCCCCCTGGCCCGTCGCATGGGCCCCCGGCGCCTCCGCGGCGCCCCACCGAAAACTGTCACGACGCGCATCCAGCGCCGACGAGGTCGCAGGTTACGTGCGGCAGCCGGGGGGCTAGGCCGAGCGGCGGCGGGCCCGCCCACGGACGGGCGCGGGGAGGAGCGCAGCCGGCACGCGGCGCGGAGCGGCGGCGGCATGCCGCCGGGCGGCCGTCGGCTCAACCGTGCCCGAGTCCCGCGGGCACCGCGTCGCCCGGCCGGCGCGAGCGGCGGCGGGCCCGCCCGCGGACGGGCGCGGGGAGGAGCGCAGCCGGCACGCGGCGCGGAGCGGCGGCGGCATGCCGCCGGGCGGCCGACGGCTCAACCATGCCCGAGTCCCGCGGGCACCGCGTCGCCCGGCCGGCGCGAGCGGCGGCGGGCCCGCCCGCGGACGGGCGCGGGGAGGAGCGCAGCCGGCACGCGGCGCGGAGCGGCGGCGGGATGCCGCCGGGCGGCCGACGGCTCAACCATGCCCGAGTCCCGCGGGCACCGCGTCGCCCGGCCGGCGCGAGCGCACGAGGGCGGGAGGCAACCGGGCGGCGCCTGCGGAACCGGATGCGACGGCCGGCGCGGCACGGCCCCGACGGGTCCGCACCGAAGACCAGCGCGGTGCGGATCGACCGCTGATGAGGTCAGAGGTTACGTGCGGCAGCCGGCCGGCTGGCCCGAGCGGCGGCCGGCACGCGACGGGGATCGAGCGGCCCCGACGGCTTGCAGCCGGGCGGCCGATGGCTAGGCCGTACCGGAGTCCCGCGGTCGTTCGGGCGAAGGGGCGCATGCTGCGGGAAAGGCCTGCGGCGGCGAACCGTCCGCCCGGCCGGCCAAGCCTTCCGCGGCGGCGCGCACGTGGCGGCGCGGCCGAGATGACCGAGCGAAGCCCCGGCGATGGGCGGCGCGCACGTGTCCGTGCGGCCGAGATGACCGAGCGAAGCCCGGGCGGCGCCCGCCGTGCGCCCTGCCGGATCGCGCCTTCCGCCGGCGCGCAACGCCGGTCCCGCGTTCCGGCCGCGGGAGAGGCCTGCGTCGGCGAACCGTCCGCCCCGCCGGCCGAACCTTCCGCGGCTGCGCGCACGTGTCCGTGCGGCCGAGATGACCGAGCGAAGCCCCGGCGACGGGCGGCGCCCGCCGTGCGCCCCGGCGGATTGCGCGGCCCGCCGGCGCGCAACGCCGGGCCCACGTTCCGGCTGCGGGAAAGGCCTGCGGCGGCGAACCGTCCGCCCCGCCGGCCGAACCTTGCGCGGCGGCGCTTACGTGTCCGTGCGGCAGAGATGACCGAGCAAGCTCCGGCGATGGGCGGCGCCCTCCGTGCGCCCCGCCGGATCGCCTGCGAGCGGCGAGCGTCCGGGCGGGCCCCTTTCGCAACTTCCCTCGGTACTCTAAACACCCCTTGCCTCTCGGTCTTCCCCCCGACCCTCTCGGTATTTGCTCGGATATGTGCATGCATCGTCCCTCGTCGCCTTCGGTTATCCTCCCCGGGGTGGGCTTTGCGCCGACGCGCCAACGGGGTGGTAGGGGGGCTGCAGCCGCGGCCGCCGCGTTTCGCCATCCGCGCGTGCGCCGCCGGATCCGAGTGGAGGTCGCGGGCGACTCGTCGATGCTTGTACTAGGGGCGCATGCCGGCAGCCCCCCGCGGGGTGCGGGACCCCCGATCGGCGTGCGAGGGACGGGCGTCCGGGCGGGCCCCGTTTCCAACTTCCCTCGGAACATTAAAACCCCCCGACCCCCTCGGTCTTCGCTCCGGCCCTATCGCTATTGCTCGGATATGTGCATCCACCGTCCCTCGTTGCCTTCGGTTATCTACCCCAGGGTGGGCCTTGCGCCGATGCCCCGATGGGGTGGCAGGGGTGGGGCTGCCGCGGCCGGCGCGTTTCGGCATCCGCGCTTGGGGGCTCGGACCCGAGTGGAGGTCGCGGGCGGCTCGTCGATGCCTGCACCGGGAGCGCATGCCGGCAGCCCCCCGCGGGGCGCCGGACCCCCGATCGGCGTGCGATGGACGGGGGGAGGGGCGGGCCCGGTTTGCAAATTCCCTCGGTACTTTAAAATCTCACGGCCCTGTCGGTGCTCCCTCCGGCCCTATCGCCACTGCTCGAATATGTGCATCCACCGTCCCTCGTTGCCTTCGGTTATCTACCCCGCGGTGGGCTTTGCGCCGATGCCCCGATGGGGTGGCAGGGGGGCACGCTCTAGGCCGTGCCACGGGGCGCGGGCGCCGGCGCCGTACGTCCCTCGCGGCGGCCGTGAGCGGCACCTCGGCTTGCTCGGTCTGTCCTCCCGGGACGCGCGACCCGTGCGACCGGGACGCGCATCCCGTGCGACCGGGACGCGTGTCCGGGCCGTTCCCGTTTGCAACGCTCCTCGGTACTTTGGAACGCTTGGGGTGGGCTTTGGGCGGATGCCCCGCCGGGGTGGTAGGGAGGGGGGGCGGCTGCTGCCGCGGCGGGACTTCCGCTCCACTCCGCACAAGTCCGTCGCCTCGCGGCGGGCGCGCCCGGCACCGTTCGTCCCCGAGGGAGCCGGCACGCGCCCGCCGAGGCCCCGGCGCATGGGCGCCGCCGCCGGCCGTCCGCGCGGCGGCCGTGCGCCGGCTTCCTCCGTCGGCCCTCCCGGGATGCGCGACCCGTGCGACCGGGACGCGCATCCCGTGAGACCGGGACGCGTGTCCGGGCCGTTCCCGTTTGCAACGCTCCTCGGTACTTTGGAACGCTTGGGGTGGGCCTTGGGCGGATGCCCCGCCGGGGTGGTAGGGAGGGGGGGCTGCTGCTGCCGCGGCGGGACTTCCGCTCCACTCCGCACAAGTCCGTCGCCTCGCGGCGGGCGCGCCCGGCACCGTTCGTCCCCGAGGGAGCCGGCACGCGCCCGCCGAGGCCCCGGCGCATGGGCGCCGCCGCCGGCCGTCCGCGCGGCGGCCGTGCGCCGGCTTCCTCCGTCGGCCCTCCCGGGATGCGCGACCCGTGCGACCGGGACGCGCATCCCGTGAGACCGGGACGCGTGTCCGGGCCGTTCCCGTTTGCAACGCTCCTCGGTACTTTGGAACGCTTGGGGTGGGCCTTGGGCGGATGCCCCGCCGGGGTGGTAGGGAGGGGGGGCTGCTGCTGCCGCGGCGGGACTTCCGCTCCACTCCGCACAAGTCCGTCGCCTCGCGGCGGGCGGGCCCGGCACCGTTCGTCCCCGAGGGAGCCGGCCCGCGCCCGCCGAGGCCCCGGCGCATGGGCGCCCCCGCCGGCCGTCCGCGCGGCGGCCGTGCGCCGGCTTCCTCCGTCGGCCCTC
>NC_143199.1:4137500-4140000 GCF_051530095.1 Phoenix dactylifera
CGCCCTCGCATGTTGCGTGGGCTCGGTCCCGTCCCGTTCGGTGAAATCTTTGTCCGCTCTGGTGCGTCCCTGTGGGTTCCTTTGTCGGTTTTGCGGGTTCGGCCGGGCCTTCCGTGCCGGCCCGTCGGCTCGCTCGGATGGGCCCCGCGGAGTTGGCCCACGACGGAGCCGGCACGCTCCTTCCGCTGGTGCGGCGCTCGGTCTATTCCTTCGGTCGGCCCTTGCGGCGGCCGTGCGCGGTGCTTCGGATCGGTCGGCCGGTCTTCCCGTCCCTCATGAAGTGTTCGCGGCCGCGCGCGCGCGGAGTTGGATCGGCCTTACTTGGTCCGATCCTTCGCCCTCGCATGTTCCGTGGGCTCGGTCCCGTCCTGTTCGGTGAGGGAGGGCGGCCCCGAATCTTTGTCCGCTCTGGTGCGTCCCTGTGGGTTCCTTTGTCGGTTTTGCGGGTTCGGCCGGGCCTTCCGCGCCGGCCCGTCGGCTCGCTCGGATGGGCCCCGCGGAGTTGGCCCACGACGGAGCCGGCACGCTCCTTCCGCTGGTGCGGCTCTCGGTCTACGCCTCCAGCCGGCCCTTGTGGCGGCCGTGCGCGGCGCTTCGGTTCGGTCGGCCGGTCTTCCTGTCCCTCACGAAGTGCTCGCGGCCGCGCGCGCGCGGAGTTGGATCGGCCTTACTTGGTCCGATCCGTCGCCATCGCATGTTGCGTGGGCTCGGTCCCGTCTCGGTGAAATCTTGGGCCGCTTTGGTGCGTCCCTGTGGGTTCCTTTGTCGGTTTTGCGGGCTCGGCGCCGGGCCTTCCGCGCCGGTCCGTCGGCTCGCTCGGACGGACCGTGCGCAGGTGGTCCCCGACGGAGCCGGCACGCTCCTTCCGCTGGCGCGGCGCTCGGTCTATGCCTCCGGCCGGCCCTCGCGGCGGCCGTGCGCGGCGCTTCGGTTCGGTCGGCCGGTCGTCCCGTCCCTCACGAAGTTCCTGCGGCCGCGCGTGCGTGGAGCGGGATCGGCCTTACTTGGTCGGATCCGTCGCCCTCGCCTGTTGCGGGGGCTCGGTCCCGTCCCGTTCGGTGAAAGCTTTGCCCGCTCTGGTGCGTCCCCGTGGGTTCCTTTGTCGGTTTTGCGGCCTTGGCGGCGGGCCTTCCGTGTCGGCCCGTCGTGGGCCCGCTGCGCGTCCGTGCGCGGTGCTTCGGATCGGTAGGCCCGTCGTCTGGGTCCCTTACGAAGCTTTGCGCGACCGCTCCTTTGTCGCCGGTCCCCTGTTAGGGCTGACCGAGCCCTCCGTTCGCCCCCTGGCCCGTCGCATGGGCCCCCGGCGCCTCCGCGGCGCCCCACCGAAAACTGTCACGACGCGCATCCAGCGCCGACGAGGTCGCAGGTTACGTGCGGCAGCCGGGGGGCTAGGCCGAGCGGCGGCGGGCCCGCCCACGGACGGGCGCGGGGAGGAGCGCAGCCGGCACGCGGCGCGGAGCGGCGGCGGCATGCCGCCGGGCGGCCGTCGGCTCAACCGTGCCCGAGTCCTGCGGGCACCGCGTCGCCCGGCCGGCGCGAGCGGCGGCGGGCCCGCCCGCGGACGGGCGCGGGGAGGAGCGCAGCCGGCACGCGGCGCGGAGCGGCGGCGGCATGCCGCCGGGCGGCCGACGGCTCAACCATGCCCGAGTCCCGCGGGCACCGCGTCGCCCGGCCGGCGCGAGCGCACGAGGGCGGGAGGCAACCGGGCGGCGCCTGCGGAACCGGATGCGACGGCCGGCGCGGCACGGCCCCGACGGGTCCGCACCGAAGACCAGCGCGGTGCGGATCGACCGCTGATGAGGTCAGAGGTTACGTGCGGCAGCCGGCCGGCTGGCCCGAGCGGCGGCCGGCACGCGACGGGGATCGAGCGGCCCCGACGGCTTGCAGCCGGGCGGCCGACGGCTAGGCCGTACCGGAGTCCCGCGGTCGTTCGGGCGAAGGGGCGCATGCTGCGGGACGCGCATCCCGTGCGACCGGGACGCGCATCCCGTGAGACCGGGACGCGTGTCCGGGCCGTTCCCGTTTGCAACGCTCCTCGGTACTTTGGAACGCTTGGGGTGGGCCTTGGGCGGATGCCCCGCCGGGGTGGTAGGGAGGGGGGGCTGCTGCTGCCGCGGCGGGACTTCCGCTCCACTCCGCACAAGTCCGTCGCCTCGCGGCGGGCGGGCCCGGCACCGTTCGTCCCCGAGGGAGCCGGCCCGCGCCCGCCGAGGCCCCGGCGCATGGGCGCCCCCGCCGGCCGTCCGCGCGGCGGCCGTGCGCCGGCTTCCTCCGTCGGCCCTCCCGGGACGCGCGACCCGTGCGACCGGGACGCGCATCCCGTGCGACCGGGACGCGTGTCCGGGCGGTTCCCGTTTGCAACGCTCCTCGGTACTTTGGAACGCTTGGGGTGGGCTTTGGGCGGATGCCCCGTCGGGGTGGTAGGGAGGGGGGGCTGGCGCCGCCGCGGCGGGCCTTCCGCCCCCCTCCGCACAAGTCCGTTGCCTTGCGGCGGTCGTGC
>NC_143199.1:4145000-4160000 GCF_051530095.1 Phoenix dactylifera
CGCCCCGGACGGAGCCGGGCCGCTCCCGCCTTTGCCGCGGCGCACGGGCGCCGCCGCCGTCCGGCCGTCGCGGCGGCCGCGCACGGCACTTCGGCTTCCTCCGTCGGCCCTCCCGGGACGCGCGACCCGTGCGACCGGGACGCGCATCCCGTGCGACCGGGACGCATGTCCGGGCGGTTCCCGTTTGCAACGCTCCTCGGTACTTTGGAACGCTTGGGGTGGGCTTTGGGCGGATGCCCCGCTGGGGTGGTAGGGAGGGGGGGCTGCTGCCGCCGCGGCGGGCCTTCCGCTCCACTCCGCACAAGCCCGCCGTGGGCACTCGCTGCGGGCGTGCCCGGCACCGTTCGTCCTCGAGGGATTCGGCCCGTCGGCTCGCTCGGATGGGCCACGCGCAGCGGGCCCACGACGGAGCCGGCACGCTCCTTCTGCTGGCGCGGCGCTCGGTCTACGCCTCCAGCCGGCCGTTGCGGCGGCCGTGCACGGCGCTTCGGATCGGTCGGCCCGTCGTCCCGTCCCTGACGAAGTTTTCGCGGCCGCGCGCGCGCGGAGTTGGATCGGCCTTACTTGGTCCGATCCTTCGCCCTCGCATGTTGCGTGGGCTCGGTCCCGTCCCGTTCGGTGAAATCTTTGTCCGCTCTGGTGCGTCCCTGTGGGTTCCTTTGTCGGTTTTGCGGGTTCGGCCGGGCCTTCCGTGCCGGCCCGTCGGCTCGCTCGGATGGGCCCCGCGGAGTTGGCCCACGACGGAGCCGGCACGCTCCTTCCGCTGGTGCGGCGCTCGGTCTATTCCTTCGGTCGGCCCTTGCGGCGGCCGTGCGCGGTGCTTCGGATCGGTCGGCCGGTCTTCCCGTCCCTCATGAAGTGTTCGCGGCCGCGCGCGCGCGGAGTTGGATCGGCCTTACTTGGTCCGATCCTTCGCCCTCGCATGTTCCGTGGGCTCGGTCCCGTCCTGTTCGGTGAGGGAGGGCGGCCCCGAATCTTTGTCCGCTCTGGTGCGTCCCTGTGGGTTCCTTTGTCGGTTTTGCGGGTTCGGCCGGGCCTTCCGCGCCGGCCCGTCGGCTCGCTCGGATGGGCCCCGCGGAGTTGGCCCACGACGGAGCCGGCACGCTCCTTCCGCTGGTGCGGCTCTCGGTCTACGCCTCCAGCCGGCCCTTGTGGCGGCCGTGCGCGGCGCTTCGGTTCGGTCAGCCGGTCTTCCTGTCCCTCACGAAGTGCTCGCGGCCGCGCGCGCGCGGAGTTGGATCGGCCTTACTTGGTCCGATCCGTCGCCATCGCATGTTGCGTGGGCTCGGTCCCGTCTCGGTGAAATCTTGGGCCGCTTTGGTGCGTCCCTGTGGGTTCCTTTGTCGGTTTTGCGGGCTCGGCGCCGGGCCTTCCGCGCCGGTCCGTCGGCTCGCTCGGACGGACCGTGCGCAGGTGGTCCCCGACGGAGCCGGCACGCTCCTTCCGCTGGCGCGGCGCTCGGTCTATGCCTCCGGCCGGCCCTCGCGGCGGCCGTGCGCGGCGCTTCGGTTCGGTCGGCCGGTCGTCCCGTCCCTCACGAAGTTCCTGCGGCCGCGCGTGCGTGGAGCGGGATCGGCCTTACTTGGTCGGATCCGTCGCCCTCGCCTGTTGCGGGGGCTCGGTCCCGTCCCGTTCGGTGAAAGCTTTGCCCGCTCTGGTGCGTCCCCGTGGGTTCCTTTGTCGGTTTTGCGGCCTTGGCGGCGGGCCTTCCGTGTCGGCCCGTCGTGGGCCCGCTGCGCGTCCGTGCGCGGTGCTTCGGATCGGTAGGCCCGTCGTCTGGGTCCCTTACGAAGCTTTGCGCGACCGCTCCTTTGTCGCCGGTCCCCTGTTAGGGCTGACCGAGCCCTCCGTTCGCCCCCTGGCCCGTCGCATGGGCCCCCGGCGCCTCCGCGGCGCCCCACCGAAAACTGTCACGACGCGCATCCAGCGCCGACGAGGTCGCAGGTTACGTGCGGCAGCCGGGGGGCTAGGCCGAGCGGCGGCGGGCCCGCCCACGGACGGGCGCGGGGAGGAGCGCAGCCGGCACGCGGCGCGGAGCGGCGGCGGCATGCCGCCGGGCGGCCGTCGGCTCAACCGTGCCCGAGTCCCGCGGGCACCGCGTCGCCCGGCCGGCGCGAGCGGCGGCGGGCCCGCCCGCGGACGGGCGCGGGGAGGAGCGCAGCCGGCACGCGGCGCGGAGCGGCGGCGGCATGCCGCCGGGCGGCCGACGGCTCAACCATGCCCGAGTCCCGCGGGCACCGCGTCGCCCGGCCGGCGCGAGCGGCGGCGGGCCCGCCCGCGGACGGGCGCGGGGAGGAGCGCAGCCGGCACGCGGCGCGGAGCGGCGGCGGCATGCCGCCGGGCGGCCGACGGCTCAACCATGCCCGAGTCCCGCGGGCACCGCGTCGCCCGGCCGGCGCGAGCGCACGAGGGCGGGAGGCAACCGGGCGGCGCCTGCGGAACCGGATGCGACGGCCGGCGCGGCACGGCCCCGACGGGTCCGCACCGAAGACCAGCGCGGTGCGGATCGACCGCTGATGAGGTCAGAGGTTACGTGCGGCAGCCGGCCGGCTGGCCCGAGCGGCGGCCGGCACGCGATGGGGATCGAGCGGCCCCGACGGCTTGCAGCCGGGCGGCCGACGGCTAGGCCGTACCGGAGTCCCGCGGTCGTTCGGGCGAAGGGGCGCATGCTGCGGGAAAGGCCTGCGGCGGCGAACCGTCCGCCCGGCCGGCCAAGCCTTCCGCGGCGGCGCGCACGTGGCGGCGCGGCCGAGATGACCGAGCGAAGCCCCGGCGATGGGCGGCGCGCACGTGTCCGTGCGGCCGAGATGACCGAGCGAAGCCCGGGCGGCGCCCGCCGTGCGCCCTGCCGGATCGCGCCTTCCGCCGGCGCGCAACGCCGGTCCCGCGTTCCGGCCGCGGGAGAGGCCTGCGTCGGCGAACCGTCCGCCCCGCCGGCCGAACCTTCCGCGGCTGCGCGCACGTGTCCGTGCGGCCGAGATGACCGAGCGAAGCCCCGGCGACGGGCGGCGCCCGCCGTGCGCCCCGGCGGATTGCGCGGCCCGCCGGCGCGCAACGCCGGGCCCACGTTCCGGCTGCGGGAAAGGCCTGCGGCGGCGAACCGTCCGCCCCGCCGGCCGAACCTTGCGCGGCGGCGCTTACGTGTCCGTGCGGCAGAGATGACCGAGCAAGCTCCGGCGATGGGCGGCGCCCTCCGTGCGCCCCGCCGGATCGCCTGCGAGCGGCGAGCGTCCGGGCGGGCCCCTTTCGCAACTTCCCTCGGTACTCTAAACACCCCTTGCCTCTCGGTCTTCCCCCCGACCCTCTCGGTATTTGCTCGGATATGTGCATGCATCGTCCCTCGTCGCCTTCGGTTATCCTCCCCGGGGTGGGCTTTGCGCCGACGCGCCAACGGGGTGGTAGGGGGGCTGCAGCCGCGGCCGCCGCGTTTCGCCATCCGCGCGTGCGCCGCCGGATCCGAGTGGAGGTCGCGGGCGACTCGTCGATGCTTGTACTAGGGGCGCATGCCGGCAGCCCCCCGCGGGGTGCGGGACCCCCGATCGGCGTGCGAGGGACGGGCGTCCGGGCGGGCCCCGTTTCCAACTTCCCTCGGAACATTAAAACCCCCCGACCCCCTCGGTCTTCGCTCCGGCCCTATCGCTATTGCTCGGATATGTGCATCCACCGTCCCTCGTTGCCTTCGGTTATCTACCCCAGGGTGGGCCTTGCGCCGATGCCCCGATGGGGTGGCAGGGGTGGGGCTGCCGCGGCCGGCGCGTTTCGGCATCCGCGCTTGGGGGCTCGGACCCGAGTGGAGGTCGCGGGCGGCTCGTCGATGCCTGCACCGGGAGCGCATGCCGGCAGCCCCCCGCGGGGCGCCGGACCCCCGATCGGCGTGCGATGGACGGGGGGAGGGGCGGGCCCGGTTTGCAAATTCCCTCGGTACTTTAAAATCTCACGGCCCTGTCGGTGCTCCCTCCGGCCCTATCGCCACTGCTCGGATATGTGCATCCACCGTCCCTCGTTGCCTTCGGTTATCTACCCCGCGGTGGGCTTTGCGCCGATGCCCCGATGGGGTGGCAGGGGGGCACGCTCTAGGCCGTGCCACGGGGCGCGGGCGCCGGCGCCGTACGTCCCTCGCGGCGGCCGTGAGCGGCACCTCGGCTTGCTCGGTCTGTCCTCCCGGGACGCGCGACCCGTGCGACCGGGACGCGCATCCCGTGCGACCGGGACGCGTGTCCGGGCCGTTCCCGTTTGCAACGCTCCTCGGTACTTTGGAACGCTTGGGGTGGGCTTTGGGCGGATGCCCCGCCGGGGTGGTAGGGAGGGGGGGCGGCTGCTGCCGTGGCGGGACTTCCGCTCCACTCCGCACAAGTCCGTCGCCTCGCGGCGGGCGCGCCCGGCACCGTTCGTCCCCGAGGGAGCCGGCACGCGCCCGCCGAGGCCCCGGCGCATGGGCGCCGCCGCCGGCCGTCCGCGCGGCGGCCGTGCGCCGGCTTCCTCCGTCGGCCCTCCCGGGATGCGCGACCCGTGCGACCGGGACGCGCATCCCGTGAGACCGGGACGCGTGTCCGGGCCGTTCCCGTTTGCAACGCTCCTCGGTACTTTGGAACGCTTGGGGTGGGCCTTGGGCGGATGCCCCGCCGGGGTGGTAGGGAGGGGGGGCTGCTGCTGCCGCGGCGGGACTTCCGCTCCACTCCGCACAAGTCCGTCGCCTCGCGGCGGGCGCGCCCGGCACCGTTCGTCCCCGAGGGAGCCGGCACGCGCCCGCCGAGGCCCCGGCGCATGGGCGCCGCCGCCGGCCGTCCGCGCGGCGGCCGTGCGCCGGCTTCCTCCGTCGGCCCTCCCGGGATGCGCGACCCGTGCGACCGGGACGCGCATCCCGTGAGACCGGGACGCGTGTCCGGGCCGTTCCCGTTTGCAACGCTCCTCGGTACTTTGGAACGCTTGGGGTGGGCCTTGGGCGGATGCCCCGCCGGGGTGGTAGGGAGGGGGGGCTGCTGCTGCCGCGGCGGGACTTCCGCTCCACTCCGCACAAGTCCGTCGCCTCGCGGCGGGCGGGCCCGGCACCGTTCGTCCCCGAGGGAGCCGGCCCGCGCCCGCCGAGGCCCCGGCGCATGGGCGCCCCCGCCGGCCGTCCGCGCGGCGGCCGTGCGCCGGCTTCCTCCGTCGGCCCTCCCGGGACGCGCGACCCGTGCGACCGGGACGCGCATCCCGTGCGACCGGGACGCGTGTCCGGGCGGTTCCCGTTTGCAACGCTCCTCGGTACTTTGGAACGCTTGGGGTGGGCTTTGGGCGGATGCCCCGTCGGGGTGGTAGGGAGGGGGGGCTGGCGCCGCCGCGGCGGGCCTTCCGCCCCCCTCCGCACAAGTCCGTTGCCTCGCGGCGGTCGTGCCCGGCACCGTTCGTCCCCGACGGAGCCGTCGCGCGCCCGACGACTTTCCGGCGCACGGGCGCCGCCGCCGGCCGTCCGTGCGCGGCGGCCGTGCGCCACTTCGGCTTCGTCCGTCGGCCCTCCCGGGACGCGCGACCCGTGCGACCGGGACGCGCATCCCGTGCGACCGGGTCGCGTGTCCGGGCCGTTCCCGTTTGCAACGCTCCTCGGTACTTTGGAACGCTTGGGGTGGGCTTTGGGCGGATGCCCCGCCGGGGTGGTAGGGAGGGGGGGTCTGCTGCCGCCGCGGCGGGCCTTCCGCTCCACTCCGCACAGGACCGTTGCCTCGCGGCGGACTTGCCCGGCACATTTCGTCCCCGACGGAGCCGGCACGCGCCTGCCGACTTCCCGGCGCACGGGCGCTGCCTTCGGCCGTCCGTGCCCGGCGGCCGTGCGCCACTTCGGCTCCCTCCATCGGCCCTCCCGGGAAGCGCGTCCCGGACGTTCGGGATGCGCACCCCGTGCGACCGGGACTCGCGTCCGGGCCGTTTCCGTGTGCAATGCTCCTCGATTCGCTGGAGCCCTTGGGGTGGGCCTTCGGAGGATGCCCCGCTGGGGAGGTAAGGGGGTGTGTCCTGCCTGGGCGGGCCTTCCGCCCGAGCCCGTCGCCCAGCGCGGATGGTCGCGCCGCGCGGGCGGGCGCGCCGCGCGTGCGCGGGGCCGTTGGCCGGTGACGCGCAAGGACGGGCGCGCTGGGCCGATCGGCCGCTCGGGCGCGCGCTTCGTCGTGCTCCCGCGCCTTGGCGCGCGCGCGGCCGCGGCGTGGTCGCTCGGTTCTGCGCATTTGGCCCGCGCGGATGGGCGCGTCGCGCGGGCGGCCGTGTTGGAGGGTGGCTTTCGGCCCCCAAGCCACCACACCAAGTCTTGCTCGTGCGCACCTTGCGGATGCCTTAAAGTTGTTGGAAAAGGGCCGATCGGGTAACGCCAAGGTAGTTGAGCTTGTGCCGCGGTGTGCCAAGCTCTTAAGTAGCCGAGGGAATCAAGGCAAGGGGAGGGTCTACTGGTTGCAGCTTGACCCGACCCTTGGCTTGAGAAGAAAACAATCAAACTTAAGAGTATTTGTGGAGAAAGTTAGAGGAACGCTTGATTGATTCTATTTCCCAAAATGAAGCTTACAAGCAAAATATCTAAGGGAAACTATGATGGGTTTCCCCTAGCCCAAGTCTTGGACAAACCCCAAGACCGAATACAAAGAGACAAGGTCCCTCCCAAGCCACTAAGGCCGAAATACAACAAGTGCTAAGATGCAAGATAAAAGATGTAAGATCGTCAAAAGAGCCTCATTCCCTCTTATTTATAGTGCTCCCCAAGTGGCCCAAGAGTGGCCAAGGCATAGGGGTCTTCATGGCATGAGGAGGGCCAAAGGCTTGGCCAAGGCATGGGCAAGCCTTGGACATAGGCTGTTGGCCCGGCTGGGGCCTTGGCAGGGGGCTGGCAGGCCTATGGCACGGCCTGGGGGCTGTGGCAGGGCGCCTGGGCGCGGCAGGCTGGCTGGCAGGGCGCCTGGGCGCGTGCCAGGGCGCCTGGGCGCGCGGCAGGGCGCCTGGGCGCGCGGCAGGGCGCCAGGGGGCGTGGCAGGGGCGCGGCAGGGCGCCAGGGGGCGCGGCAGGGCGCCAGGGGGCGCGGCAGGGGCGCGGCAGGCGCGCGTGGGCGCGGCAGGCGTGCGGCAGGGCGCGGCACGGGCGCCGAGGCGCGGCAGGCGTGCGGCAGGGCGCGGCACGGGCGCCGAGGCGCGGCAGGCGGCGTGCGCAGGGGCGGTCGGGCGCGCGTGGGCGCGCGCGCAGGTCCGGTCGGGCGCGCGTGGGCGCTCGCGCAGGCGGCGCGCAGGGACGGTCGGGCGCGCCTGGGCGCGCGCGCAAGCGGCGAGGTTCGCTGGGCCGAACCTCGCCCGGGCATGCTGGCGGGCGCGCGGCCGGGCGCGCGGGCGGGCGCGCGGGCGGGCGCGCGGCCTGGCGCGCGGGCGGGCGCGCGGGCGGGCGCGCGGGCGGGCGCGCGGGCCCTGCGGTCAGCGGCGAGGTTCGCTGGCCCGAACCTCGCCTGGGCGTGCAGGCGCGCGCCTGGGCGCGCGGGCGGGCGGCTGGGCGCGCGGCCTGTGTCCTGGGCGTGCCCAGCCGTGGCCTGAGTGTGGCTGTGGCCTGGGCTCGCCCAGCCATGGCCTGGGCGCGCCCAGCAGTGGGCTGAGGCATGCTTGGGCATGTCTTGGGCGCGCTCGAGCGTGGGCACGGGCGCGGCCTTGGTTGGGCACGGTCATGGGTGAGCTTGGCCGAGTGGAGAAGAGCTTGGCCAAGGCTAGGCCAAGCATGGAGGGGCTTGGCCAAGGCTTGGCCAAGCGTAAATGGGCTTCGGCCAATGCTTTCCAAGCAAAATAGTAAACTCATACCTTGGCATGTCCTTTCGTGGTCCTCCTCCGGGCCGGTATTTCCCCTTGGTTGAAGGCCCCGACGGTGGCGCTTGCGAGGGTCTTCAACATTCTCCCTCCCTTGAAGAATATCCTTGTCCTCAAGGATAAAATGTGGGTATCGCCGGGTCATTTCTTCATAATTCTCCCAAGTGGCCCCTTCTTTTGGCATACCTTCCCATGAGATTAAGACTTGCCATTCTTTTCTTCGTTCTCTCCCTTTCCTCCAAATGCGGTATTTAATGGCTTCCTTGGGTTGGAGTAATAATCTTCCATCATGATCATAGGTGGGTAAGTCTTTTTCTATCAATGAAGGGTCACCCACCGCTTTCTTGAGTAGCGACACATGAAAGACCGGATGTAGCAATGAAGTAGTGGGCAAGTCCAACCGGTATGCTACTTCTCCCATTCTTTCCACTACTTTAAATGGCCCATAAAACCTTTGAGAGAGTTTGTGGCTAAAATTCTTCTTGAGAGATTTTTGAGTGTAAGGTTGTAACTTTAAATAAACAAAATCTCCGGGATTGAAGGTTACCTCTCTTCGGTTTTTGTCATAATACCTCTTCATTCTTTCTTGGGCCTTCTTGAGCTCCCTTCTTGCATTGGTTAGAGCTTCATCTCTTCCGGCCAATGTTTGTTCTACTTCTTCATTCTTGGCCGTCCCCCTCTCATGTCGGTGCAAACCCGGAGGTGGTCTCCCATAAACTAACTCAAATGGGCTAGTTTTGATAGATGCATGAAAGGTAGTGTTGTACCAATATTCGGCCCAAACAATGAACTCTCCCCATTTGGATTGTTGGTTGTGGCAAAAACATCTTAAATATTGTTCAAGGGTCCGGTTGGTTACCTCCGTTTGCCCATCCGTTTGAGGATGATAGGATGAGCTTGTCTTCAATATGCTCCCTTGAAGTGTGAATAATTCTTTCCAAAATGTGCTCATAAATACCCTATCCCGATCGGATATTATGCTCTTTGGGACACCATGCAACTTGATTACCGACTCCACAAATGATGTAGCCACCGACTTGGCCGTGTAGGGGTGTTTGATGGGGATGAAATGAGCATATTTGCTTAGTCGGTCCACTACCACTATGATGACTTCATACCCTTTGCTAGTAGGCAATCCTTCAACAAAATCCATAGAGATGTCTTCCCAAATCATACTTGGAATAGGGAGTGGTTGAAGAAGACCCATTGGTGCCCTTGGATCATACTTGATCTTTTGGCAAATTTCACATCCGGCCACCAATGCCTTGACTTCGGCTTTAAGTCCCTCCCAATAGAAGAAGTGCTTAACTCGGATATAAGTGCGAAACCAACCCGAGTGTCCACCCTCCTTACTATTGTGAAAATGATCAAGGATGTTTCTTCTCAAATTAGGGACATTAGGTACATAGACATACCCTTTGTAGATGATGAGTCCTTCCTTGAGCTTGTAGTTGGCCACCCCCTCGGTTGAAGCTTCAATCTTTTCTTTGATCTCCAAGGCTCGAGTATCAAGCTTGTTTGCCTCCCGGATTTGGTCCCAAATCCTCCATTCGATCCCACTAAGAGCCATGGAAGTAGGCTCTTCTCCTTCGGCCGCCCAAAGCATTGGGCTTCCTTCTTTCCTTGATAGTGCATCCGCCACCTTGTTCTCCTTCCCCGGTTGGTATACAATGTCATATTCAAAGCCAAGTAGTTTGACTAAGAATTTTTGTTGATCCGGGGTCACAATTTTTTGCTCCAAAAGATGCCTTAATGCTTGTTGATCGGTGATAATAGTGAACTTCTTCCCAAGCAAATAGGGCCTCCATACCTTGACGGCATGCACCAATGCTAGTAGCTCCCTTGCATATGTTCCCCACGCCTTCTTCATGGGGCCCAAGGCTTTAGAGAGGAAGGCTAGGGGCCTCTTTTGTTGCACAAGGACCGCTCCGATGCCATCTCCACTTGCATCGGTGTAGACTTCAAATGGAATAGAGAAGTCCGGAAGTGCTAGGACCGGTGTTTGAGTCATGGCCCTCTTCAAGTTGTCAAATGCTTCTCTCGACTCCGGAGTCCATTCAAATTCTCCCTTCTTCAACATGGAAGTTAGAGGTCTAGCAATCAACCCATAGTTCTTCACAAACCTCCGATAGTACCCGGTCAATCCCAAGAACCCTCTAAGAGCCGAGATGTTCTTGGGTAGAGGCCAATCCACCATAGCCTCAATCTTCCTTTGGTCCACCTTCACACCTTCTCCCGATATGATGTGCCCTAAGTATTCTAACTCCTTTTGGGCAAAGGCACATTTGGGAGGCTTGATGTAGAAGTGGTGCTTCTCCAAGATGGATAACACAACCTCCAAATGTTTGACATGCTCTTCCATAGAGTGGGAGTAGACCAAGATATCATCAAAAAATACTAGCATGAACTTCCTCAAGTAAGGCCGGAATACCTCATTCATTGTAGCTTGAAATGTGGAAGGAGCATTGCAAAGGCCAAATGGCATGACAAGATATTCGTAGTGGCCCGAATGTGTCCGGAATGCCGTCTTGTGAATGTCTTCCTCCTTCATTCGAATTTGGTGGTACCCCGCCCTTAAATCAAGTTTGGTGAAGACCGTTGCACCATGTAGTTCATCAAGCATCTCATCCACCGTGGGGATGGGGAATCGATCCTTGATAGTTGCTTCATTCAAGGCCCGGTAGTCGGTGCAAAATCTCCATGTGCCATCTTTCTTCTTCACAAGTAGAACCGGAGATGAGAAGGGACTTGTGCTATGGCGGATCAACCCTTGCTTCAACATCTCCTCCACTTGTCTCTCTATCTCCTCTTTTTGAAAATGAGCATACCGGTAGGGTGGAACGTTCACCGGTGTAGCTTCATTCTTCAATCTTATAGGGTGATCAAAGCTTCTTGGAGGTGGGAGAGATGTGGGTACCTTCATAACATCATGGTGAGCCTCCAATAAGCTTCGGATCTTTGGAGGGATGCCCTCCAACTCATCTTCTTTCTTGTCTTCTTCTTGGTGTTGGCCGGTCACCACAATGGCATAGCAAGAAGCTCCTCCTTTGCATAGCTTCTCTATCATGTTGGCTTCGCAAGACCGCACCTCTTTGTTGCTCATGGCGGTCCACTTCTTCTTTTGGCCTCCAAGCTTGAACTCCATAGTCATGGTGCTATAGTCGGTTAGCACCTTCCCCAAGCCTTTGAGCCAAGCATTGCCCAACACCACGTCCAAGCCGACTAGTTGAAGAACATGTAGGTCGGCCTTGACCCTTACTCCTTGGATATTCATGCGAACATCCCTTACCACCTCTTGACATTTGAGCTTCTCCCCACTAGCGACCTTTACTTCAAAGGGCTCCACGGTCGCCCCTTTCAATCCAACCTTCTTCACTATTCCGGAGTTGATAAAATTATGGGATGAACCGCTATCTACCAAGAGAGATACCTCATGTTTGCCCACCCATGCCATCAAACGCATGGTGGACGGTCTTTGTACTCCGGACATGGCATGCAAGGATAGCTCGGCCTCTTCTTCTCTCGGGCTAAAATCAGCCCCATGGTCTTGCTCCTCCTCATCTTCTTCCTCCGAAGCCTCCGAGGTAGCCTCCTCCTCCTCGGAGCCCACATCTAGAAGGAAAGCTTGACCGGTTTTGCATTGATGGCCCCGGCTCCACTTGTCACCACATTTGAAGCATAGTCCCTTCTTGATGTAGTCTTGGAGCTCATCTCTAGAAAGCTTCTTGACATGTTGAGGCCGCTCCTTGTACTTCTTCACTTCTTCTTTCCCCTTCCAAGGCCCCTTCGGTGGTAGTGATGTAGAGGCCTTGTTGTTGAAGCTTTCCTTGGACATTTTCTTTTCCATGCCATAGCTTTGGTCCAAGATCTCGGCCATCCTCATAGCTTCTTGTAATCTTGCCGGTTGCTTCAACTTTAACTCCTTGGCAAGCCAAGGCTTCAAGCCGTCAAGAAAAGTGCCCAACAATGCTTCTTCCGACCATCCACTCACCATGGTTTGTAGAAGCCGGAACTCATCAATATATGCTTGCACTCTTCCTTCTTGCTTTAGCTTGGCGAGTTGGCCATGATGATTCACAACGGGAGAAGGCCCCCATTGTGACATGAACTCCTTCACGAAGGCCGTCCACCCAAGCCTCTTGCCATCTTTCTCATATAGGTCACGGATCCACCTCCACCACCGGCTAGCTCTTCCCTCAAGATGGAAACTAGCTAATGTGACCCGATCCCTCCTTGGTACTTCATAGACATCAAAATATTGCTCGGCTTTGTCCATCCATTCATAAGGATCACCACCGCCGAACTTGGGAAAGTCAATCTTCGGTTTTCTTAGCCCTCTATCTTGGTGTCTTGGGCCCCTAGCATAATCTTCATCATAGTCTTCATTCCTCCTTCTTCCTTCCATGAAGTTCCTCCGGCCTATAGGCCTTTGGTCATGGAATGGATCTCCCTCGGGTTCACTCCCCTCTTCACTATGGCTAGGTCCCTCTTCTTCTATCCACCTCTCAATCTCTATCCCCCGGGCTTCAATTCTTCCTCCTCTCCTCCGAGGCCTCCGGTGATCTAGCTCCTCCATTCGGTTAGCTCGTAGGCTTTCCGCATCACTTCTCCTCTCATCCCTTCCATGACCCCGCCGTGAGGCGTGCGACCATGGCTCCTCATCATTTGATCTTTTATGCTCTCTTTCTCTTTCTTTTTCTCCAATCCTCCTCTCTAACCTCTCCAAGTGAGCATTCATCCCGGCTAGGGTATTGGATAGATTTTCTAGGGTTCGATTTTGGCTTTCAAGGGTTCGGTTTAGGTGGGCCGAACTCCCCTCCAATGCCTCTAGCCGAGCATGGTGAGAATTTGAATTAGCTCCCGACTCCATTGTTTTGCTTCTACAAATGCACCTCCAAACCTCCTTTGGCCGTCACCCAAGGGATGAACCGACCCTCCTTCTTATATATATTTTTGAAAGGTACACCACTCAATCAACTCCAATTACAACAATGGTTTACAACAAATAAGCCTCACAACCCGAGAGTAACGTGTTGTTGCTCTACTTGCTCCCTACCCGGTGTAGTTAGGAGGGCACGAGGTACTACCAGTAGCCTCCCTCTTGTGCCGTCCCTCTATACCCTAACACCGAATAGTTGGGTCAAATAGCGCCGGGTACTACCAGTAGCCTCCCCGTTGGCACTATCCCTATGATGAGCAAAATAGAAGAACAAACCGTCCTCTTTACAACAAAAATGTTCTCACTCCCTTTTGCAAGCAAGGAATTTAAAGTGCCAAAATTTAAGTACTACTTGCAAGTAAAGAACTTCTAGTTTACCCTCCCACACTCACAACAAGAAAGTCTAAGTGCAAGAAGTAGTAGGAATCTTAAGGCTCACTTCTAAGCATGCAAGAAAGTAGTACTCCTTAATTCCACCCCGTATTGAAAATTTCTTGGTTTCAAGGGCGTTACCTCTTTGGAGAGACCTCCCTCGGAAGTCTCTCAATGAAAGCACCAATGTTGGAGGGTGGCTTTCGGCCCCCAAGCCACCACACCAAGTCTTGCTCGTGCGCACCTTGCGGATGCCTTAAAGTTGTTGGAAAAGGGCCGATCGGGTAACGCCAAGGTAGTTGAGCTTGTGCCGCGGTGTGCCAAGCTCTTAAGTAGCCGAGGGAATCAAGGCAAGGGGAGGGTCTACTGGTTGCAGCTTGACCCGACCCTTGGCTTGAGAAGAAAACAATCAAACTTAAGAGTATTTGTGGAGAAAGTTAGAGGAACGCTTGATTGATTCTATTTCCCAAAATGAAGCTTACAAGCAAAATATCTAAGGGAAACTATGATGGGTTTCCCCTAGCCCAAGTCTTGGACAAACCCCAAGACCGAATACAAAGAGACAAGGTCCCTCCCAAGCCACTAAGGCCGAAATACAACAAGTGCTAAGATGCAAGATAAAAGATGTAAGATCGTCAAAAGAGCCTCATTCCCTCTTATTTATAGTGCTCCCCAAGTGGCCCAAGAGTGGCCAAGGCATAGGGGTCTTCATGGCATGAGGAGGGCCAAAGGCTTGGCCAAGGCATGGGCAAGCCTTGGACATAGGCTGTTGGCCCGGCTGGGGCCTTGGCAGGGGGCTGGCAGGCCTATGGCACGGCCTGGGGGCTGTGGCAGGGCGCCTGGGCGCGGCAGGCTGGCTGGCAGGGCGCCTGGGCGCGTGCCAGGGCGCCTGGGCGCGCGGCAGGGCGCCTGGGCGCGCGGCAGGGCGCCTGGGCGCGCGGCAGGGCGCCAGGGGGCGTGGCAGGGGCGCGGCAGGGCGCCAGGGGGCGCGGCAGGGCGCCAGGGGGCGCGGCAGGGGCGCGGCAGGCGTGCGGCAGGGCGCGGCAGGCGTGCGGCAGGGCGCGGCACGGGCGCCGAGGCGCGGCAGGCGTGCGGCAGGGCGCGGCACGGGCGCCGAGGCGCGGCAGGCGGCGTGCGCAGGGGCGGTCGGGCGCGCGTGGGCGCGCGCGCAGGTCCGGTCGGGCGCGCGTGGGCGCTCGCGCAGGCGGCGCGCAGGGACGGTCGGGCGCGCCTGGGCGCGCGCGCAAGCGGCGAGGTTCGCTGGGCCGAACCTCGCCCGGGCATGCTGGCGGGCGCGCGGCCGGGCGCGCGGGCGGGCGCGCGGGCGGGCGCGCGGCCTGGCGCGCGGGCGGGCGCGCGGGCGGGCGCGCGGGCGGGCGCGCGGGCCCTGCGGTCAGCGGCGAGGTTCGCTGGCCCGAACCTCGCCTGGGCGTGCAGGCGCGCGCCTGGGCGCGCGGGCGGGCGGCTGGGCGCGCGGCCTGTGTCCTGGGCGTGCCCAGCCGTGGCCTGAGTGTGGCTGTGGCCTGGGCTCGCCCAGCCATGGCCTGGGCGCGCCCAGCAGTGGGCTGAGGCATGCTTGGGCATGTCTTGGGCGCGCTCGAGCGTGGGCACGGGCGCGGCCTTGGTTGGGCACGGTCATGGGTGAGCTTGGCCGAGTGGAGAAGAGCTTGGCCAAGGCTAGGCCAAGCATGGAGGGGCTTGGCCAAGGCTTGGCCAAGCGTAAATGGGCTTCGGCCAATGCTTTCCAAGCAAAATAGTAAACTCATACCTTGGCATGTCCTTTCGTGGTCCTCCTCCGGGCCGGTATTTCCCCTTGGTTGAAGGCCCCGACGGTGGCGCTTGCGAGGGTCTTCAACAGGCCGGGCCGCGCGGGCGGGCGGGCCGTTGCCC
>NC_143199.1:4170000-4175000 GCF_051530095.1 Phoenix dactylifera
CCGTCGTGGGCCCGCTGCGCGTCCGTGCGCGGTGCTTCGGATCGGTAGGCCCGTCGTCTGGGTCCCTTACGAAGCTTTGCGCGACCGCTCCTTTGTCGCCGGTCCCCTGTTAGGGCTGACCGAGCCCTCCGTTCGCCCCCTGGCCCGTCGCATGGGCCCCCGGCGCCTCCGCGGCGCCCCACCGAAAACTGTCACGACGCGCATCCAGCGCCGACGAGGTCGCAGGTTACGTGCGGCAGCCGGGGGGCTAGGCCGAGCGGCGGCGGGCCCGCCCACGGACGGGCGCGGGGAGGAGCGCAGCCGGCACGCGGCGCGGAGCGGCGGCGGCATGCCGCCGGGCGGCCGTCGGCTCAACCGTGCCCGAGTCCCGCGGGCACCGCGTCGCCCGGCCGGCGCGAGCGGCGGCGGGCCCGCCCGCGGACGGGCGCGGGGAGGAGCGCAGCCGGCACGCGGCGCGGAGCGGCGGCGGCATGCCGCCGGGCGGCCGACGGCTCAACCATGCCCGAGTCCCGCGGGCACCGCGTCGCCCGGCCGGCGCGAGCGGCGGCGGGCCCGCCCGCGGACGGGCGCGGGGAGGAGCGCAGCCGGCACGCGGCGCGGAGCGGCGGCGGCATGCCGCCGGGCGGCCGACGGCTCAACCATGCCCGAGTCCCGCGGGCACCGCGTCGCCCGGCCGGCGCGAGCGCACGAGGGCGGGAGGCAACCGGGCGGCGCCTGCGGAACCGGATGCGACGGCCGGCGCGGCACGGCCCCGACGGGTCCGCACCGAAGACCAGCGCGGTGCGGATCGACCGCTGATGAGGTCAGAGGTTACGTGCGGCAGCCGGCCGGCTGGCCCGAGCGGCGGCCGGCACGCGACGGGGATCGAGCGGCCCCGACGGCTTGCAGCCGGGCGGCCGATGGCTAGGCCGTACCGGAGTCCCGCGGTCGTTCGGGCGAAGGGGCGCATGCTGCGGGAAAGGCCTGCGGCGGCGAACCGTCCGCCCGGCCGGCCAAGCCTTCCGCGGCGGCGCGCACGTGGCGGCGCGGCCGAGATGACCGAGCGAAGCCCCGGCGATGGGCGGCGCGCACGTGTCCGTGCGGCCGAGATGACCGAGCGAAGCCCGGGCGGCGCCCGCCGTGCGCCCTGCCGGATCGCGCCTTCCGCCGGCGCGCAACGCCGGTCCCGCGTTCCGGCCGCGGGAGAGGCCTGCGTCGGCGAACCGTCCGCCCCGCCGGCCGAACCTTCCGCGGCTGCGCGCACGTGTCCGTGCGGCCGAGATGACCGAGCGAAGCCCCGGCGACGGGCGGCGCCCGCCGTGCGCCCCGGCGGATTGCGCGGCCCGCCGGCGCGCAACGCCGGGCCCACGTTCCGGCTGCGGGAAAGGCCTGCGGCGGCGAACCGTCCGCCCCGCCGGCCGAACCTTGCGCGGCGGCGCTTACGTGTCCGTGCGGCAGAGATGACCGAGCAAGCTCCGGCGATGGGCGGCGCCCTCCGTGCGCCCCGCCGGATCGCCTGCGAGCGGCGAGCGTCCGGGCGGGCCCCTTTCGCAACTTCCCTCGGTACTCTAAACACCCCTTGCCTCTCGGTCTTCCCCCCGACCCTCTCGGTATTTGCTCGGATATGTGCATGCATCGTCCCTCGTCGCCTTCGGTTATCCTCCCCGGGGTGGGCTTTGCGCCGACGCGCCAACGGGGTGGTAGGGGGGCTGCAGCCGCGGCCGCCGCGTTTCGCCATCCGCGCGTGCGCCGCCGGATCCGAGTGGAGGTCGCGGGCGACTCGTCGATGCTTGTACTAGGGGCGCATGCCGGCAGCCCCCCGCGGGGTGCGGGACCCCCGATCGGCGTGCGAGGGACGGGCGTCCGGGCGGGCCCCGTTTCCAACTTCCCTCGGAACATTAAAACCCCCCGACCCCCTCGGTCTTCGCTCCGGCCCTATCGCTATTGCTCGGATATGTGCATCCACCGTCCCTCGTTGCCTTCGGTTATCTACCCCAGGGTGGGCCTTGCGCCGATGCCCCGATGGGGTGGCAGGGGTGGGGCTGCCGCGGCCGGCGCGTTTCGGCATCCGCGCTTGGGGGCTCGGACCCGAGTGGAGGTCGCGGGCGGCTCGTCGATGCCTGCACCGGGAGCGCATGCCGGCAGCCCCCCGCGGGGCGCCGGACCCCCGATCGGCGTGCGATGGACGGGGGGAGGGGCGGGCCCGGTTTGCAAATTCCCTCGGTACTTTAAAATCTCACGGCCCTGTCGGTGCTCCCTCCGGCCCTATCGCCACTGCTCGGATATGTGCATCCACCGTCCCTCGTTGCCTTCGGTTATCTACCCCGCGGTGGGCTTTGCGCCGATGCCCCGATGGGGTGGCAGGGGGGCACGCTCTAGGCCGTGCCACGGGGCGCGGGCGCCGGCGCCGTACGTCCCTCGCGGCGGCCGTGAGCGGCACCTCGGCTTGCTCGGTCTGTCCTCCCGGGACGCGCGACCCGTGCGACCGGGACGCGCATCCCGTGCGACCGGGACGCGTGTCCGGGCCGTTCCCGTTTGCAACGCTCCTCGGTACTTTGGAACGCTTGGGGTGGGCTTTGGGCGGATGCCCCGCCGGGGTGGTAGGGAGGGGGGGCGGCTGCTGCCGCGGCGGGACTTCCGCTCCACTCCGCACAAGTCCGTCGCCTCGCGGCGGGCGCGCCCGGCACCGTTCGTCCCCGAGGGAGCCGGCACGCGCCCGCCGAGGCCCCGGCGCATGGGCGCCGCCGCCGGCCGTCCGCGCGGCGGCCGTGCGCCGGCTTCCTCCGTCGGCCCTCCCGGGATGCGCGACCCGTGCGACCGGGACGCGCATCCCGTGAGACCGGGACGCGTGTCCGGGCCGTTCCCGTTTGCAACGCTCCTCGGTACTTTGGAATGCTTGGGGTGGGCCTTGGGCGGATGCCCCGCCGGGGTGGTAGGGAGGGGGGCTGCTGCTGCCGCGGCGGGACTTCCGCTCCACTCCGCACAAGTCCGTCGCCTCGCGGCGGGCGCGCCCGGCACCGTTCGTCCCCGAGGGAGCCGGCACGCGCCCGCCGAGGCCCCGGCGCATGGGCGCCGCCGCCGGCCGTCCGCGCGGCGGCCGTGCGCCGGCTTCCTCCGTCGGCCCTCCCGGGATGCGCGACCCGTGCGACCGGGACGCGCATCCCGTGAGACCGGGACGCGTGTCCGGGCCGTTCCCGTTTGCAACGCTCCTCGGTACTTTGGAACGCTTGGGGTGGGCCTTGGGCGGATGCCCCGCCGGGGTGGTAGGGAGGGGGGGCTGCTGCTGCCGCGGCGGGACTTCCGCTCCACTCCGCACAAGTCCGTCGCCTCGCGGCGGGCGGGCCCGGCACCGTTCGTCCCCGAGGGAGCCGGCCCGCGCCCGCCGAGGCCCCGGCGCATGGGCGCCCCCGCCGGCCGTCCGCGCGGCGGCCGTGCGCCGGCTTCCTCCGTCGGCCCTCCCGGGATGCGCGACCCGTGCGACCGGGACGCGCATCCCGTGCGACCGGGACGCGTGTCCGGGCGGTTCCCGTTTGCAACGCTCCTCGGTACTTTGGAACGCTTGGGGTGGGCTTTGGGCGGATGCCCCGTCGGGGTGGTAGGGAGGGGGGGCTGGCGCCGCCGCGGCGGGCCTTCCGCCCCCCTCCGCACAAGTCCGTTGCCTCGCGGCGGTCGTGCCCGGCACCGTTCGTCCCCGACGGAGCCGTCGCGCGCCCGACGACTTTCCGGCGCACGGGCGCCGCCGCCGGCCGTCCGTGCGCGGCGGCCGTGCGCCACTTCAGCTTCGTCCGTCGGCCCTCCCGGGACGCGCGACCCGTGCGACCGGGACGCGCATCCCGTGCGACCGGGTCGCGTGTCCGGGCCGTTCCCGTTTGCAACGCTCCTCGGTACTTTGGAACGCTTGGGGTGGGCTTTGGGCGGATGCCCCGCCGGGGTGGTAGGGAGGGGGGGTCTGCTGCCGCCGCGGCGGGCCTTCCGCTCCACTCCGCACAGGACCGTTGCCTCGCGGCGGACTTGCCCGGCACATTTCGTCCCCGACGGAGCCGGCACGCGCCTGCCGACTTCCCGGCGCACGGGCGCTGCCTTCGGCCGTCCGCGCGGCGGCCGTGCGCCGGCTTCCTCCGTCGGCCCTCCCGGGATGCGCGACCCGTGCGACCGGGACGCGCATCCCGTGCGACCGGGACGCGCATCCCGTGCGACCGGGACGCGCATCCCGTGAGACCGGGACGCGTGTCCGGGCCGTTCCCGTTTGCAACGCTCCTCGGTACTTTGGAACGCTTGGGGTGGGCCTTGGGCGGATGCCCCGCCGGGGTGGTAGGGAGGGGGGGCTGCTGCTGCCGCGGCGGGACTTCCGCTCCACTCCGCACAAGTCCGTCGCCTCGCGGCGGGCGGGCCCGGCACCGTTCGTCCCCGAGGGAGCCGGCCCGCGCCCGCCGAGGCCCCGGCGCATGGGCGCCCCCGCCGGCCGTCCGCGCGGCGGCCGTGCGCCGGCTTCCTCCGTCGGCCCTCCCGGGATGCGCGACCCGTGCGACCGGGACGCGCATCCCGTGCGACCGGGACGCGTGTCCGGGCGGTTCCCGTTTGCAACGCTCCTCGGTACTTTGGAACGCTTGGGGTGGGCTTTGGGCGGATGCCCCGTCGGGGTGGTAGGGAGGGGGGGCTGGCGCCGCCGCGGCGGGCCTTCCGCCCCCCTCCGCACAAGTCCGTTGCCTCGCGGCGGTCGTGCCCGGCACCGTTCGTCCCCGACGGAGCCGTCGCGCGCCCGACGACTTTCCGGCGCACGGGCGCCGCCGCCGGCCGTCCGTGCGCGGCGGCCGTGCGCCACTTCAGCTTCGTCCGTCGGCCCTCCCGGGACGCGCGACCCGTGCGACCGGGACGCGCATCCCGTGCGACCGGGTCGCGTGTCCGGGCCGTTCCCGTTTGCAACGCTCCTCGGTACTTTGGAACGCTTGGGGTGGGCTTTGGGCGGATGCCCCGCCGGGGTGGTAGGGAGGGGGGGTCTGCTGCCGCCGCGGCGGGCCTTC
>NC_143199.1:4185000-4190000 GCF_051530095.1 Phoenix dactylifera
GCGCACGGCACTTCGGCTTCCTCCGTCGGCCCTCCCGGGACGCGCGACCCGTGCGACCGGGACGCGCATCCCGTGCGACCGGGACGCATGTCCGGGCGGTTCCCGTTTGCAACGCTCCTCGGTACTTTGGAACGCTTGGGGTGGGCTTTGGGCGGATGCCCCGCTGGGGTGGTAGGGAGGGGGGGCTGCTGCCGCCGCGGCGGGCCTTCCGCTCCACTCCGCACAAGCCCGCCGTGGGCACTCGCTGCGGGCGTGCCCGGCACCGTTCGTCCTCGAGGGATTCGGCCCGTCGGCTCGCTCGGATGGGCCACGCGCAGCGGGCCCACGACGGAGCCGGCACGCTCCTTCTGCTGGCGCGGCGCTCGGTCTACGCCTCCGGCCGGCCGTTGCGGCGGCCGTGCACGGCGCTTCGGATCGGTCGGCCCGTCGTCCCGTCCCTGACGAAGTTTTCGCGGCCGCGCGCGCGCGGAGTTGGATCGGCCTTACTTGGTCCGATCCTTCGCCCTCGCATGTTGCGTGGGCTCGGTCCCGTCCCGTTCGGTGAAATCTTTGTCCGCTCTGGTGCGTCCCTGTGGGTTCCTTTGTCGGTTTTGCGGGTTCGGCCGGGCCTTCCGTGCCGGCCCGTCGGCTCGCTCGGATGGGCCCCGCGGAGTTGGCCCACGACGGAGCCGGCACGCTCCTTCCGCTGGTGCGGCGCTCGGTCTATTCCTTCGGTCGGCCCTTGCGGCGGCCGTGCGCGGTGCTTCGGATCGGTCGGCCGGTCTTCCCGTCCCTCATGAAGTGTTCGCGGCCGCGCGCGCGCGGAGTTGGATCGGCCTTACTTGGTCCGATCCTTCGCCCTCGCATGTTCCGTGGGCTCGGTCCCGTCCTGTTCGGTGAGGGAGGGCGGCCCCGAATCTTTGTCCGCTCTGGTGCGTCCCTGTGGGTTCCTTTGTCGGTTTTGCGGGTTCGGCCGGGCCTTCCGCGCCGGCCCGTCGGCTCGCTCGGATGGGCCCCGCGGAGTTGGCCCACGACGGAGCCGGCACGCTCCTTCCGCTGGTGCGGCTCTCGGTCTACGCCTCCAGCCGGCCCTTGTGGCGGCCGTGCGCGGCGCTTCGGTTCGGTCGGCCGGTCTTCCTGTCCCTCACGAAGTGCTCGCGGCCGCGCGCGCGCGGAGTTGGATCGGCCTTA
The DNA here is from genome assembly GCF_051530095.1 of Phoenix dactylifera. NCBI lineage: Eukaryota > Viridiplantae > Streptophyta > Magnoliopsida > Arecales > Arecaceae > Phoenix > Phoenix dactylifera. The sequence continues at coordinate 4,186,171 of NC_143199.1, forward strand.
CTTGGTCCGATCCGTCGCCATCGCATGTTGCGTGGGCTCGGTCCCGTCTCGGTGAAATCTTGGGCCGCTTTGGTGCGTCCCTGTGGGTTCCTTTGTCGGTTTTGCGGGCTCGGCGCCGGGCCTTCCGCGCCGGTCCGTCGGCTCGCTCGGACGGACCGTGCGCAGGTGGTCCCCGACGGAGCCGGCACGCTCCTTCCGCTGGCGCGGCGCTCGGTCTATGCCTCCGGCCGGCCCTCGCGGCGGCCGTGCGCGGCGCTTCGGTTCGGTCGGCCGGTCGTCCCGTCCCTCACGAAGTTCCTGCGGCCGCGCGTGCGTGGAGCGGGATCGGCCTTACTTGGTCGGATCCGTCGCCCTCGCCTGTTGCGGGGGCTCGGTCCCGTCCCGTTCGGTGAAAGCTTTGCCCGCTCTGGTGCGTCCCCGTGGGTTCCTTTGTCGGTTTTGCGGCCTTGGCGGCGGGCCTTCCGTGTCGGCCCGTCGTGGGCCCGCTGCGCGTCCGTGCGCGGTGCTTCGGATCGGTAGGCCCGTCGTCTGGGTCCCTTACGAAGCTTTGCGCGACCGCTCCTTTGTCGCCGGTCCCCTGTTAGGGCTGACCGAGCCCTCCGTTCGCCCCCTGGCCCGTCGCATGGGCCCCCGGCGCCTCCGCGGCGCCCCACCGAAAACTGTCACGACGCGCATCCAGCGCCGACGAGGTCGCAGGTTACGTGCGGCAGCCGGGGGGCTAGGCCGAGCGGCGGCGGGCCCGCCCACGGACGGGCGCGGGGAGGAGCGCAGCCGGCACGCGGCGCGGAGCGGCGGCGGCATGCCGCCGGGCGGCCGTCGGCTCAACCGTGCCCGAGTCCCGCGGGCACCGCGTCGCCCGGCCGGCGCGAGCGGCGGCGGGCCCGCCCGCGGACGGGCGCGGGGAGGAGCGCAGCCGGCACGCGGCGCGGAGCGGCGGCGGCATGCCGCCGGGCGGCCGACGGCTCAACCATGCCCGAGTCCCGCGGGCACCGCGTCGCCCGGCCGGCGCGAGCGGCGGCGGGCCCGCCCGCGGACGGGCGCGGGGAGGAGCGCAGCCGGCACGCGGCGCGGAGCGGCGGCGGCATGCCGCCGGGCGGCCGACGGCTCAACCATGCCCGAGTCCCGCGGGCACCGCGTCGCCCGGCCGGCGCGAGCGCACGAGGGCGGGAGGCAACCGGGCGGCGCCTGCGGAACCGGATGCGACGGCCGGCGCGGCACGGCCCCGACGGGTCCGCACCGAAGACCAGCGCGGTGCAGATCGACCGCTGATGAGGTCAGAGGTTACGTGCGGCAGCCGGCCGGCTGGCCCGAGCGGCGGCCGGCACGCGACGGGGATCGAGCGGCCCCGACGGCTTGCAGCCGGGCGGCCGACGGCTAGGCCGTACCGGAGTCCCGCGGTCGTTCGGGCGAAGGGGCGCATGCTGCGGGAAAGGCCTGCGGCGGCGAACCGTCCGCCCGGCCGGCCAAGCCTTCCGCGGCGGCGCGCACGTGGCGGCGCGGCCGAGATGACCGAGCGAAGCCCCGGCGATGGGCGGCGCGCACGTGTCCGTGCGGCCGAGATGACCGAGCGAAGCCCGGGCGGCGCCCGCCGTGCGCCCTGCCGGATCGCGCCTTCCGCCGGCGCGCAACGCCGGTCCCGCGTTCCGGCCGCGGGAGAGGCCTGCGTCGGCGAACCGTCCGCCCCGCCGGCCGAACCTTCCGCGGCTGCGCGCACGTGTCCGTGCGGCCGAGATGACCGAGCGAAGCCCCGGCGACGGGCGGCGCCCGCCGTGCGCCCCGGCGGATTGCGCGGCCCGCCGGCGCGCAACGCCGGGCCCACGTTCCGGCTGCGGGAAAGGCCTGCGGCGGCGAACCGTCCGCCCCGCCGGCCGAACCTTGCGCGGCGGCGCTTACGTGTCCGTGCGGCAGAGATGACCGAGCAAGCTCCGGCGATGGGCGGCGCCCTCCGTGCGCCCCGCCGGATCGCCTGCGAGCGGCGAGCGTCCGGGCGGGCCCCTTTCGCAACTTCCCTCGGTACTCTAAACACCCCTTGCCTCTCGGTCTTCCCCCCGACCCTCTCGGTATTTGCTCGGATATGTGCATGCATCGTCCCTCGTCGCCTTCGGTTATCCTCCCCGGGGTGGGCTTTGCGCCGACGCGCCAACGGGGTGGTAGGGGGGCTGCAGCCGCGGCCGCCGCGTTTCGCCATCCGCGCGTGCGCCGCCGGATCCGAGTGGAGGTCGCGGGCGACTCGTCGATGCTTGTACTAGGGGCGCATGCCGGCAGCCCCCCGCGGGGTGCGGGACCCCCGATCGGCGTGCGAGGGACGGGCGTCCGGGCGGGCCCCGTTTCCAACTTCCCTCGGAACATTAAAACCCCCCGACCCCCTCGGTCTTCGCTCCGGCCCTATCGCTATTGCTCGGATATGTGCATCCACCGTCCCTCGTTGCCTTCGGTTATCTACCCCAGGGTGGGCCTTGCGCCGATGCCCCGATGGGGTGGCAGGGGTGGGGCTGCCGCGGCCGGCGCGTTTCGGCATCCGCGCTTGGGGGCTCGGACCCGAGTGGAGGTCGCGGGCGGCTCGTCGATGCCTGCACCGGGAGCGCATGCCGGCAGCCCCCCGCGGGGCGCCGGACCCCCGATCGGCGTGCGATGGACGGGGGGAGGGGCGGGCCCGGTTTGCAAATTCCCTCGGTACTTTAAAATCTCACGGCCCTGTCGGTGCTCCCTCCGGCCCTATCGCCACTGCTCGGATATGTGCATCCACCGTCCCTCGTTGCCTTCGGTTATCTACCCCGCGGTGGGCTTTGCGCCGATGCCCCGATGGGGTGGCAGGGGGGCACGCTCTAGGCCGTGCCACGGGGCGCGGGCGCCGGCGCCGTACGTCCCTCGCGGCGGCCGTGAGCGGCACCTCGGCTTGCTCGGTCTGTCCTCCCGGGACGCGCGACCCGTGTGACCCGGACGCGCATCCCGTGCGACCGGGACGCGTGTCCGGGCCGTTCCCGTTTGCAACGCTCCTCGGTACTTTGGAACGCTTGGGGTGGGCTTTGGGCGGATGCCCCGCCGGGGTGGTAGGGAGGGGGGGCGGCTGCTGCCGCGGCGGGACTTCCGCTCCACTCCGCACAAGTCCGTCGCCTCGCGGCGGGCGCGCCCGGCACCGTTCGTCCCCGAGGGAGCCGGCACGCGCCCGCCGAGGCCCCGGCGCATGGGCGCCGCCGCCGGCCGTCCGCGCGGCGGCCGTGCGCCGGCTTCCTCCGTCGGCCCTCCCGGGATGCGCGACCCGTGCGACCGGGACGCGCATCCCGTGAGACCGGGACGCGTGTCCGGGCCGTTCCCGTTTGCAACGCTCCTCGGTACTTTGGAACGCTTGGGGTGGGCCTTGGGCGGATGCCCCGCCGGGGTGGTAGGGAGGGGGGGCTGCTGCTGCCGCGGCGGGACTTCCGCTCCACTCCGCACAAGTCCGTCGCCTCGCGGCGGGCGCGCCCGGCACCGTTCGTCCCCGAGGGAGCCGGCACGCGCCCGCCGAGGCCCCGGCGCATGGGCGCCGCCGCCGGCCGTCCGCGCGGCGGCCGTGCGCCGGCTTCCTCCGTCTGCCCTCCCGGGATGCGCGACCCGTGCGACCGGGACGCGCATCCCGTGAGACCGGGACGCGTGTCCGGGCCGTTCCCGTTTGCAACGCTCCTCGGTACTTTGGAACGCTTGGGGTGGGCCTTGGGCGGATGCCCCGCCGGGGTGGTAGGGAGGGGGGGCTGCTGCTGCCGCGGCGGGACTTCCGCTCCACTCCGCACAAGTCCGTCGCCTCGCGGCGGGCGGGCCCGGCACCGTTCGTCCCCGAGGGAGCCGGCCCGCGC
>NC_143199.1:4200000-4205000 GCF_051530095.1 Phoenix dactylifera
GCCGCGCGCGCGCGGAGTTGGATCGGCCTTACTTGGTCCGATCCTTCGCCCTCGCATGTTGCGTGGGCTCGGTCCCGTCCCGTTCGGTGAAATCTTTGTCCGCTCTGGTGCGTCCCTGTGGGTTCCTTTGTCGGTTTTGCGGGTTCGGCCGGGCCTTCCGTGCCGGCCCGTCGGCTCGCTCGGATGGGCCCCGCGGAGTTGGCCCACGACGGAGCCGGCACGCTCCTTCCGCTGGTGCGGCGCTCGGTCTATTCCTTCGGTCGGCCCTTGCGGCGGCCGTGCGCGGTGCTTCGGATCGGTCGGCCGGTCTTCCCGTCCCTCATGAAGTGTTCGCGGCCGCGCGCGCGCGGAGTTGGATCGGCCTTACTTGGTCCGATCCTTCGCCCTCGCATGTTCCGTGGGCTCGGTCCCGTCCTGTTCGGTGAGGGAGGGCGGCCCCGAATCTTTGTCCGCTCTGGTGCGTCCCTGTGGGTTCCTTTGTCGGTTTTGCGGGTTCGGCCGGGCCTTCCGCGCCGGCCCGTCGGCTCGCTCGGATGGGCCCCGCGGAGTTGGCCCACGACGGAGCCGGCACGCTCCTTCCGCTGGTGCGGCTCTCGGTCTACGCCTCCAGCCGGCCCTTGTGGCGGCCGTGCGCGGCGCTTCGGTTCGGTCGGCCGGTCTTCCTGTCCCTCACGAAGTGCTCGCGGCCGCGCGCGCGCGGAGTTGGATCGGCCTTACTTGGTCCGATCCGTCGCCATCGCATGTTGCGTGGGCTCGGTCCCGTCTCGGTGAAATCTTGGGCCGCTTTGGTGCGTCCCTGTGGGTTCCTTTGTCGGTTTTGCGGGCTCGGCGCCGGGCCTTCCGCGCCGGTCCGTCGGCTCGCTCGGACGGACCGTGCGCAGGTGGTCCCCGACGGAGCCGGCACGCTCCTTCCGCTGGCGCGGCGCTCGGTCTATGCCTCCGGCCGGCCCTCGCGGCGGCCGTGCGCGGCGCTTCGGTTCGGTCGGCCGGTCGTCCCGTCCCTCACGAAGTTCCTGCGGCCGCGCGTGCGTGGAGCGGGATCGGCCTTACTTGGTCGGATCCGTCGCCCTCGCCTGTTGCGGGGGCTCGGTCCCGTCCCGTTCGGTGAAAGCTTTGCCCGCTCTGGTGCGTCCCCGTGGGTTCCTTTGTCGGTTTTGCGGCCTTGGCGGCGGGCCTTCCGTGTCGGCCCGTCGTGGGCCCGCTGCGCGTCCGTGCGCGGTGCTTCGGATCGGTAGGCCCGTCGTCTGGGTCCCTTACGAAGCTTTGCGCGACCGCTCCTTTGTCGCCGGTCCCCTGTTAGGGCTGACCGAGCCCTCCGTTCGCCCCCTGGCCCGTCGCATGGGCCCCCGGCGCCTCCGCGGCGCCCCACCGAAAACTGTCACGACGCGCATCCAGCGCCGACGAGGTCGCAGGTTACGTGCGGCAGCCGGGGGGCTAGGCCGAGCGGCGGCGGGCCCGCCCACGGACGGGCGCGGGGAGGAGCGCAGCCGGCACGCGGCGCGGAGCGGCGGCGGCATGCCGCCGGGCGGCCGTCGGCTCAACCGTGCCCGAGTCCCGCGGGCACCGCGTCGCCCGGCCGGCGCGAGCGGCGGCGGGCCCGCCCGCGGACGGGCGCGGGGAGGAGCGCAGCCGGCACGCGGCGCGGAGCGGCGGCGGCATGCCGCCGGGCGGCCGACGGCTCAACCATGCCCGAGTCCCGCGGGCACCGCGTCGCCCGGCCGGCGCGAGCGGCGGCGGGCCCGCCCGCGGACGGGCGCGGGGAGGAGCGCAGCCGGCACGCGGCGCGGAGCGGCGGCGGCATGCCGCCGGGCGGCCGACGGCTCAACCATGCCCGAGTCCCGCGGGCACCGCGTCGCCCGGCCGGCGCGAGCGCACGAGGGCGGGAGGCAACCGGGCGGCGCCTGCGGAACCGGATGCGACGGCCGGCGCGGCACGGCCCCGACGGGTCCGCACCGAAGACCAGCGCGGTGCAGATCGACCGCTGATGAGGTCAGAGGTTACGTGCGGCAGCCGGCCGGCTGGCCCGAGCGGCGGCCGGCACGCGACGGGGATCGAGCGGCCCCGACGGCTTGCAGCCGGGCGGCCGACGGCTAGGCCGTACCGGAGTCCCGCGGTCGTTCGGGCGAAGGGGCGCATGCTGCGGGAAAGGCCTGCGGCGGCGAACCGTCCGCCCGGCCGGCCAAGCCTTCCGCGGCGGCGCGCACGTGGCGGCGCGGCCGAGATGACCGAGCGAAGCCCCGGCGATGGGCGGCGCGCACGTGTCCGTGCGGCCGAGATGACCGAGCGAAGCCCGGGCGGCGCCCGCCGTGCGCCCTGCCGGATCGCGCCTTCCGCCGGCGCGCAACGCCGGTCCCGCGTTCCGGCCGCGGGAGAGGCCTGCGTCGGCGAACCGTCCGCCCCGCCGGCCGAACCTTCCGCGGCTGCGCGCACGTGTCCGTGCGGCCGAGATGACCGAGCGAAGCCCCGGCGACGGGCGGCGCCCGCCGTGCGCCCCGGCGGATTGCGCGGCCCGCCGGCGCGCAACGCCGGGCCCACGTTCCGGCTGCGGGAAAGGCCTGCGGCGGCGAACCGTCCGCCCCGCCGGCCGAACCTTGCGCGGCGGCGCTTACGTGTCCGTGCGGCAGAGATGACCGAGCAAGCTCCGGCGATGGGCGGCGCCCTCCGTGCGCCCCGCCGGATCGCCTGCGAGCGGCGAGCGTCCGGGCGGGCCCCTTTCGCAACTTCCCTCGGTACTCTAAACACCCCTTGCCTCTCGGTCTTCCCCCCGACCCTCTCGGTATTTGCTCGGATATGTGCATGCATCGTCCCTCGTCGCCTTCGGTTATCCTCCCCGGGGTGGGCTTTGCGCCGACGCGCCAACGGGGTGGTAGGGGGGCTGCAGCCGCGGCCGCCGCGTTTCGCCATCCGCGCGTGCGCCGCCGGATCCGAGTGGAGGTCGCGGGCGACTCGTCGATGCTTGTACTAGGGGCGCATGCCGGCAGCCCCCCGCGGGGTGCGGGACCCCCGATCGGCGTGCGAGGGACGGGCGTCCGGGCGGGCCCCGTTTCCAACTTCCCTCGGAACATTAAAACCCCCCGACCCCCTCGGTCTTCGCTCCGGCCCTATCGCTATTGCTCGGATATGTGCATCCACCGTCCCTCGTTGCCTTCGGTTATCTACCCCAGGGTGGGCCTTGCGCCGATGCCCCGATGGGGTGGCAGGGGTGGGGCTGCCGCGGCCGGCGCGTTTCGGCATCCGCGCTTGGGGGCTCGGACCCGAGTGGAGGTCGCGGGCGGCTCGTCGATGCCTGCACCGGGAGCGCATGCCGGCAGCCCCCCGCGGGGCGCCGGACCCCCGATCGGCGTGCGATGGACGGGGGGAGGGGCGGGCCCGGTTTGCAAATTCCCTCGGTACTTTAAAATCTCACGGCCCTGTCGGTGCTCCCTCCGGCCCTATCGCCACTGCTCGGATATGTGCATCCACCGTCCCTCGTTGCCTTCGGTTATCTACCCCGCGGTGGGCTTTGCGCCGATGCCCCGATGGGGTGGCAGGGGGGCACGCTCTAGGCCGTGCCACGGGGCGCGGGCGCCGGCGCCGTACGTCCCTCGCGGCGGCCGTGAGCGGCACCTCGGCTTGCTCGGTCTGTCCTCCCGGGACGCGCGACCCGTGTGACCCGGACGCGCATCCCGTGCGACCGGGACGCGTGTCCGGGCCGTTCCCGTTTGCAACGCTCCTCGGTACTTTGGAACGCTTGGGGTGGGCTTTGGGCGGATGCCCCGCCGGGGTGGTAGGGAGGGGGGGCGGCTGCTGCCGCGGCGGGACTTCCGCTCCACTCCGCACAAGTCCGTCGCCTCGCGGCGGGCGCGCCCGGCACCGTTCGTCCCCGAGGGAGCCGGCACGCGCCCGCCGAGGCCCCGGCGCATGGGCGCCGCCGCCGGCCGTCCGCGCGGCGGCCGTGCGCCGGCTTCCTCCGTCGGCCCTCCCGGGATGCGCGACCCGTGCGACCGGGACGCGCATCCCGTGAGACCGGGACGCGTGTCCGGGCCGTTCCCGTTTGCAACGCTCCTCGGTACTTTGGAACGCTTGGGGTGGGCCTTGGGCGGATGCCCCGCCGGGGTGGTAGGGAGGGGGGGCTGCTGCTGCCGCGGCGGGACTTCCGCTCCACTCCGCACAAGTCCGTCGCCTCGCGGCGGGCGCGCCCGGCACCGTTCGTCCCCGAGGGAGCCGGCACGCGCCCGCCGAGGCCCCGGCGCATGGGCGCCGCCGCCGGCCGTCCGCGCGGCGGCCGTGCGCCGGCTTCCTCCGTCTGCCCTCCCGGGATGCGCGACCCGTGCGACCGGGACGCGCATCCCGTGAGACCGGGACGCGTGTCCGGGCCGTTCCCGTTTGCAACGCTCCTCGGTACTTTGGAACGCTTGGGGTGGGCCTTGGGCGGATGCCCCGCCGGGGTGGTAGGGAGGGGGGGCTGCTGCTGCCGCGGCGGGACTTCCGCTCCACTCCGCACAAGTCCGTCGCCTCGCGGCGGGCGGGCCCGGCACCGTTCGTCCCCGAGGGAGCCGGCCCGCGCCGGCCGAGGCCCCGGCGCATGGGCGCCCCCGCCGGCCGTCCGCGCGGCGGCCGTGCGCCGGCTTCCTCCGTCGGCCCTCCCGGGACGCGCGACCCGTGCGACCGGGACGCGCATCCCGTGCGACCGGGACGCGTGTCCGGGCGGTTCCCGTTTGCAACGCTCCTCGGTACTTTGGAACGCTTGGGGTGGGCTTTGGGCGGATGCCCCGTCGGGGTGGTAGGGAGGGGGGGCTGGCGCCGCCGCGGCGGGCCTTCCGCCCCCCTCCGCACAAGTCCGTTGCCTCGCGGCGGTCGTGCCCGGCACCGTTCGTCCCCGACGGAGCCGTCGCGCGCCCGACGACTTTCCGGCGCACGGGCGCCGCCGCCGGCCGTCCGTGCGCGGCGGCCGTGCGCCACTTCGGCTTCGTCCGTCGGCCCTCCCGGGACGCGCGACCCGTGCGACCGGGACGCGCATC
>NC_143199.1:4215000-4225000 GCF_051530095.1 Phoenix dactylifera
GTGAAATCTTTGTCCGCTCTGGTGCGTCCCTGTGGGTTCCTTTGTCGGTTTTGCGGGTTCGGCCGGGCCTTCCGCGCCGGCCCGTCGGCTCGCTCGGATGGGCCCCGCGGAGTTGGCCCACGACGGAGCCGGCACGCTCCTTCCGCTGGTGCGGCTCTCGGTCTACGCCTCCAGCCGGCCCTTGTGGCGGCCGTGCGCGGCGCTTCGGTTCGGTCGGCCGGTCTTCCTGTCCCTCACGAAGTGCTCGCGGCCGCGCGCGCGCGGAGTTGGATCGGCCTTACTTGGTCCGATCCGTCGCCATCGCATGTTGCGTGGGCTCGGTCCCGTCTCGGTGAAATCTTGGGCCGCTTTGGTGCGTCCCTGTTGGTTCCTTTGTCGGTTTTGCGGGCTCGGCGCCGGGCCTTCCGCGCCGGTCCGTCGGCTCGCTCGGACGGACCGTGCGCAGGTGGTCCCCGACGGAGCCGGCACGCTCCTTCCGCTGGCGCGGCGCTCGGTCTATGCCTCCGGCCGGCCCTCGCGGCGGCCGTGCGCGGCGCTTCGGTTCGGTCGGCCGGTCGTCCCGTCCCTCACGAAGTTCCTGCGGCCGCGCGTGCGTGGAGCGGGATCGGCCTTACTTGGTCGGATCCGTCGCCCTCGCCTGTTGCGGGGGCTCGGTCCCGTCCCGTTCGGTGAAAGCTTTGCCCGCTCTGGTGCGTCCCCGTGGGTTCCTTTGTCGGTTTTGCGGCCTTGGCGGCGGGCCTTCCGTGTCGGCCCGTCGTGGGCCCGCTGCGCGTCCGTGCGCGGTGCTTCGGATCGGTAGGCCCGTCGTCTGGGTCCCTTACGAAGCTTTGCGCGACCGCTCCTTTGTCGCCGGTCCCCTGTTAGGGCTGACCGAGCCCTCCGTTCGCCCCCTGGCCCGTCGCATGGGCCCCCGGCGCCTCCGCGGCGCCCCACCGAAAACTGTCACGACGCGCATCCAGCGCCGACGAGGTCGCAGGTTACGTGCGGCAGCCGGGGGGCTAGGCCGAGCGGCGGTGGGCCCGCCCACGGACGGGCGCGGGGAGGAGCGCAGCCGGCACGCGGCGCGGAGCGGCGGCGGCATGCCGCCGGGCGGCCGTCGGCTCAACCGTGCCCGAGTCCCGCGGGCACCGCGTCGCCCGGCCGGCGCGAGCGGCGGCGGGCCCGCCCGCGGACGGGCGCGGGGAGGAGCGCAGCCGGCACGCGGCGCGGAGCGGCGGCGGCATGCCGCCGGGCGGCCGACGGCTCAACCATGCCCGAGTCCCGCGGGCACCGCGTCGCCCGGCCGGCGCGAGCGCACGAGGGCGGGAGGCAACCGGGCGGCGCCTGCGGAACCGGATGCGACGGCCGGCGCGGCACGGCCCCGACGGGTCCGCACCGAAGACCAGCGCGGTGCGGATCGACCGCTGATGAGGTCAGAGGTTACGTGCGGCAGCCGGCCGGCTGGCCCGAGCGGCGGCCGGCACGCGACGGGGATCGAGCGGCCCCGACGGCTTGCAGCCGGGCGGCCGACGGCTAGGCCGTACCGGAGTCCCGCGGTCGTTCGGGCGAAGGGGCGCATGCTGCGGGAAAGGCCTGCGGCGGCGAACCGTCCGCCCGGCCGGCCAAGCCTTCCGCGGCGGCGCGCACGTGGCGGCGCGGCCGAGATGACCGAGCGAAGCCCCGGCGATGGGCGGCGCGCACGTGTCCGTGCGGCCGAGATGACCGAGCGAAGCCCGGGCGGCGCCCGCCGTGCGCCCTGCCGGATCGCGCCTTCCGCCGGCGCGCAACGCCGGTCCCGCGTTCCGGCCGCGGGAGAGGCCTGCGTCGGCGAACCGTCCGCCCCGCCGGCCGAACCTTCCGCGGCTGCGCGCACGTGTCCGTGCGGCCGAGATGACCGAGCGAAGCCCCGGCGACGGGCGGCGCCCGCCGTGCGCCCCGGCGGATTGCGCGGCCCGCCGGCGCGCAACGCCGGGCCCACGTTCCGGCTGCGGGAAAGGCCTGCGGCGGCGAACCGTCCGCCCCGCCGGCCGAACCTTGCGCGGCGGCGCTTACGTGTCCGTGCGGCAGAGATGACCGAGCAAGCTCCGGCGATGGGCGGCGCCCTCCGTGCGCCCCGCCGGATCGCCTGCGAGCGGCGAGCGTCCGGGCGGGCCCCTTTCGCAACTTCCCTCGGTACTCTAAACACCCCTTGCCTCTCGGTCTTCCCCCCGACCCTCTCGGTATTTGCTCGGATATGTGCATGCATCGTCCCTCGTCGCCTTCGGTTATCCTCCCCGGGGTGGGCTTTGCGCCGACGCGCCAACGGGGTGGTAGGGGGGCTGCAGCCGCGGCCGCCGCGTTTCGCCATCCGCGCGTGCGCCGCCGGATCCGAGTGGAGGTCGCGGGCGACTCGTCGATGCTTGTACTAGGGGCGCATGCCGGCAGCCCCCCGCGGGGTGCGGGACCCCCGATCGGCGTGCGAGGGACGGGCGTCCGGGCGGGCCCCGTTTCCAACTTTCCTCGGAACATTAAAACCCCCCGACCCCCTCGGTCTTCGCTCCGGCCCTATCGCCATTGCTCGGATATGTGCATCCACCGTCCCTCGTTGCCTTCGGTTATCTACCCCAGGGTGGGCCTTGCGCCGATGCCCCGATGGGGTGGCAGGGGTGGGGCTGCCGCGGCCGGCGCGTTTCGGCATCCGCGCTTGGGGGCTCGGACCCGAGTGGAGGTCGCGGGCGGCTCGTCGATGCCTGCACCGGGAGCGCATGCCGGCAGCCCCCCGCGGGGCGCCGGACCCCCGATCGGCGTGCGATGGACGGGGGGAGGGGCGGGCCCGGTTTGCAAATTCCCTCGGTACTTTAAAATCTCACGGCCCTGTCGGTGCTCCCTCCGGCCCTATCGCCACTGCTCGGATATGTGCATCCACCGTCCCTCGTTGCCTTCGGTTATCTACCCCGCGGTGGGCTTTGCGCCGATGCCCCGATGGGGTGGCAGGGGGGCACGCTCTAGGCCGTGCCACGGGGCGCGGGCGCCGGCGCCGTACGTCCCTCGCGGCGGCCGTGAGCGGCACCTCGGCTTGCTCGGTCTGTCCTCCCGGGACGCGCGACCCGTGCGACCGGGACGCGCATCCCGTGCGACCGGGACGCGTGTCCGGGCCGTTCCCGTTTGCAACGCTCCTCGGTACTTTGGAACGCTTGGGGTGGGCTTTGGGCGGATGCCCCGCCGGGGTGGTAGGGAGGGCGGGCGGCTGCTGCCGCGGCGGGACTTCCGCTCCACTCCGCACAAGTCCGTCGCCTCGCGGCGGGCGCGCCCGGCACCGTTCGTCCCCGAGGGAGCCGGCACGCGCCCGCCGAGGCCCCGGCGCATGGGCGCCGCCGCCGGCCGTCCGCGCGGCGGCCGTGCGCCGGCTTCCTCCGTCGGCCCTCCCGGGATGCGCGACCCGTGCGACCGGGACGCGCATCCCGTGAGACCGGGACGCGTGTCCGGGCCGTTCCCGTTTGCAACGCTCCTCGGTACTTTGGAACGCTTGGGGTGGGCCTTGGGCGGATGCCCCGCCGGGGTGGTAGGGAGGGGGGGCTGCTGCTGCCGCGGCGGGACTTCCGCTCCACTCCGCACAAGTCCGTCGCCTCGCGGCGGGCGCGCCCGGCACCGTTCGTCCCCGAGGGAGCCGGCACGCGCCCGCCGAGGCCCCGGCGCATGGGCGCCGCCGCCGGCCGTCCGCGCGGCGGCCGTGCGCCGGCTTCCTCCGTCGGCCCTCCCGGGATGCGCGACCCGTGCGACCGGGACGCGCATCCCGTGAGACCGGGACGCGTGTCCGGGCCGTTCCCGTTTGCAACGCTCCTCGGTACTTTGGAACGCTTGGGGTGGGCCTTGGGCGGATGCCCCGCCGGGGTGGTAGGGAGGGGGGGCTGCTGCTGCCGCGGCGGGACTTCCGCTCCACTCCGCACAAGTCCGTCGCCTCGCGGCGGGCGGGCCCGGCACCGTTCGTCCCCGAGGGAGCCGGCCCGCGCCCGCCGAGGCCCCGGCGCATGGGCGCCCCCGCCGGCCGTCCGCGCGGCGGCCGTGCGCCGGCTTCCTCCGTCGGCCCTCCCGGGACGCGCGACCCGTGCGACCGGGACGCGCATCCCGTGCGACCGGGACGCGTGTCCGGGCGGTTCCCGTTTGCAACGCTCCTCGGTACTTTGGAACGCTTGGGGTGGGCTTTGGGCGGATGCCCCGTCGGGGTGGTAGGGAGGGGGGGCTGGCGCCGCCGCGGCGGGCCTTCCGCCCCCCTCCGCACAAGTCCGTTGCCTCGCGGCGGTCGTGCCCGGCACCGTTCGTCCCCGACGGAGCCGTCGCGCGCCCGACGACTTTCCGGCGCACGGGCGCCGCCGCCGGCCGTCCGTGCGCGGCGGCCGTGCGCCACTTCGGCTTCGTCCGTCGGCCCTCCCGGGACGCGCGACCCGTGCGACCGGGACGCGCATCCCGTGCGACCGGGTCGCGTGTCCGGGCCGTTCCCGTTTGCAACGCTCCTCGGTACTTTGGAACGCTTGGGGTGGGCTTTGGGCGGATGCCCCGCCGGGGTGGTAGGGAGGGGGGGTCTGCTGCCGCCGCGGCGGGCCTTCCGCTCCACTCCGCACAGGACCGTTGCCTCGCGGCGGACTTGCCCGGCACATTTCGTCCCCGACGGAGCCGGCACGCGCCTGCCGACTTCCCGGCGCACGGGCGCTGCCTTCGGCCGTCCGTGCCCGGCGGCCGTGCGCCACTTCGGCTCCCTCCATCGGCCCTCCCGGGAAGCGCGTCCCGGACGTTCGGGATGCGCACCCCGTGCGACCGGGACTCGCGTCCGGGCCGTTTCCGTGTGCAATGCTCCTCGATTCGCTGGAGCCCTTGGGGTGGGCCTTCGGAGGATGCCCCGCTGGGGAGGTAAGGGGGTGTGTCCTGCCTGGGCGGGCCTTCCGCCCGAGCCCGTCGCCCAGCGCGGATGGTCGCGCCGCGCGGGCGGGCGCGCCGCGCGTGCGCGGGGCCGTTGGCCGGTGACGCGCAAGGACGGGCGCGCTGGGCCGATCGGCCGCTCGGGCGCGCGCTTCGTCGTGCTCCCGCTGTTGAGGACCCATGCAAGCAACACCAAGAAAAATCGTCATGCCAAGAGAGGACCATGTGCCAATCAAAGGCCAAAGTGGCCCCGCCAACCAAAGAGGGCCAAACCATGGCCAAAGTCTTGCGCTCGCCCGTGCATAACCATGTGCTAAGGGACCCCCATGAACACCGCCATTGGGGCTTGCAACCAAGGAGGATCCAAGGCCTAGACAAGGCCAAAGGAGAGCATCGCCAAGGCCTTCAACCATGGGAAGAGACCGGCCATGACACGAGCATCCAAGCGGAGGATCGGCATCAGCAAGGCCAAGCCAAGGAGGTGCGCGAGACGGCCGAACCTTGCGCGCACCATGGACAGCAAGGCCAAGCCCCTTGGCACGCCAAACTGCTGGCCTGGCACGGTTCTGCCGCGCCAGCAGCAGGCCAGGCGCGCCCAGGGGCTGGCACAGGCCAGCCACGGCGCTGGGCGCACGCCCAGGCACCTGCCCGCGCGCCCAGGCGCCCGCCAGCGCGCCCAGGCGCACGCCCGCACGCGCCCAGGCGTCCAGGCGCCCGCCCGGCCGCGCGCCCGCGCCCGCGCCCGCCGGCGCGCCCGCGCCCGCCCGCGCGCCCGCGCCCGCCAGCTCGCCCGCGCCCGCCCGCGCGCCCGCGCCCGCGCCCGCCAGCGCGCCCGCCCGCGCGCCCGCGCCCGCCAGCGCGCCCGCCCGCGCGCCCGCGCGCGCGCGCGCCCACCTGCCGAGCGCCCAGCCCAGTCCCAGTCCGCCTGGGACTCCGCCAGCCGGGACGCGCGACCCGGCCAACCGGGACACGCGTCCCATGCGCCCAGGCTGCGCGCCCCGTCCCAGTCCCTCCCGGACTGGGACTCTGCCAGCCCCAACCGGGACACGCATCCCGGCCATCCGGGACACGCGTCCCGTGCGTCCGGTCCGCGGGATCCAAGCTGATCTGCCCCTCCATCATCTTCCATCCAAGGGCCAAGAGCAAGCCAAGGATCAGCCGAGAGAAGGCCCTTCTTGGGTGATTTTGAGCCATGGATCTCATGCCCATCAACGGTGGAAAAGCCTTGGATCCATGAGATGACAAGTTACTTAGTTTTGTCTAGGGTTTAGCCTTTAAATAAGCTTGTGAGGGGCCAATGTAGGGAGGGGAATGATCAATGAGTTGAGTCTTGTTTTCTCTTGTGAGAGAGTCGGCCGTAAGGCTTGGGCTATTGGGGGGTTAGGCCTTCAATAGATTTCGGTCCTTAGATCTCTTGTTCTAGGACTTGGGCTAGTGGTTGATAAATCAATCTCCACTAGATTGGGCTAGGAAGGGATCTCTTCAATCTCTTTCTAGATTTCTTTTGCTTTCTTTATTATTGTTCTTCGTTGTTCTTCGTTGTTCAAGTTAGTGGAATATAAATCAAGTTTGCTTTCATTGTTGATCTCTTTTATTGAGTTATTCCACCGGCGTTACCTACAATCGGTCCATCATCAACGTACTTTGGAGGCGCACGCGAGGAGCGCAAGGAAAAAAGGGCTTGGTGAGGGGCTTTGGACCGTGAGCCCCCATCAATTTGGTGCTTTCATTGAGAGATATATTCTTCAAGGAGGTAACGTTCTCATCTACAGAAAATTTCAGATCTGATTGTTGGTGTTTGGGGAATAGATTTTTGGAGCATATTAGGATCTGGAGTGGTTTTAAAAATTCTGCAACCCCATATCCTTGATCTGAAATTCTGCAATACATATATCTTGATGATTGAGGATCCTGCAGAAATTTTCAGATCTGAATTGGAGTATTGGAAAATTGGAATTGGGTGTTAAACATAATTGATTCATTGCTGTTTAACTTTCTGAAACCCATATTGATTGGTCCGAGGGAGATTAAAATTTCTGCAGCCCATATATCTTAGTCTGAAGTTCATAAAAATTCTGCATCTTATATTGGGCTTGAACTTGTAGTCGATTGGGAGAATTAATTTTCTGTTTTTCATCCTTGTGAAACCCCTGTCGGTGGTTGATTGAGTGGTGTACACGTCAGGTGGGTTGGTTCATCCATTGGGTGACAACCGCAGGAGGATTGGGGACTAGTTCGAGAAGTTTCTGTGTTGCAGAAAAATTCTGCAACAAGGTGTTTGTCGGGTTTCTAAGAGAAGGGTTTTTCTGAAGCTTTAATTCTGATTTTTTGTGGAGAGTATCTGAGGTTATTAGTCACTGTCATAGGCCTCTTCGTGGGGTGATTTGAGTCTGCCTTGAAGGCGAACCTGGCTGCTGAAGTTTGTGGACTGCCGCAGAAATTTTCAGCAACCCAGAAATTTTTGTGCAGCAAGTTTTGGAGGTGGTTGAGTTCTGATTTTTGGGAGTTTGAGGGGCTGTTGTCTCAAGGTCTTAGAGTCCTAAAACAGAGGGTTAAAAGGAGATGGAGTCCCCCCATTATAACAACCAAGATAGGAGGTTGAAAGCCCTAGAAGATAGTTCAGCCAACCTAAACCGGGCATTGGAAAACTTGTCTAAAACAATGGCAGTGAACATGGATGAAATAAGGAGGGAAAGAAGGGAGAAGATGGAGAGATTAGAAAGGAGAATAGGTGGATGGGAAAGAGAGAAGGAACAAAGGAAAACTTATAGAGAAGTGCCTAGGTCGCATGCTCCATGGCGAAACCAAGTATGGTATGAGAGCGAGAGTGATGATGATGATGACCTTAGGCATAACATGAGGCGAAACATAGAAAAAAATATGAGGGAGAACATGAGCCAAAGAAGAAGTGTTGTAGAGAGGAAAAAAGGAGGAAGACTAGAAGGCCAAGGAGTTGTGGCAAAAAGATGGTATGCAGATGGTGAGACGGAGTCCGAAGAGGAGGCTTTCCATGCTCGAAGGCTTAAAGGCCAGAGAGAACACATGGATAGAAGGAGGAGGGGGCTGATTGGTGATGTCTATGATATGAGTACTACGGGGGATCGAAGGCTTCAAGTGAGGGGGCCAAAAGAACCTCGACTTAACTTTCCAAGGTCCAGCACCAATACCAAATTGACCGACGACCCTGAACTTGATTTCAAACTTAAGTCCAAAGCCAATCGTGCAGCCCCAAAGCCACAACAACTAGCTGCAACAACTAAGGAATCAGCAGCAACCTTGGAAGAAGATAACCAACAGCGGGTGACTGCGGAGAAACCCAATTCTGCATCGGCAATTCCTATAGCTGCAGAAATTCCAGCAACAACTGAAATTTCTGCAACCATTGCAGCAGCCCACCGAGCTAATGTCCCTCATCAAACTAAGGCTGTTGATCTTCAGATTGCAGAACTGCAGGAGGCCGAAGTCACCACCGGAAATCCTATTGGTGCAGCAGCAAGCAGCTGCAGGAAATCCAACAATGATCCAGAAATTTCTGCAACCGCAGAAATTCCAGCAGCTGCCCAAAATTCTGCAACCCCAATCCAAATCATGGTGTCTGAATTTTCTGAGGAAGATGAACAGCAAGAGAGGCTCGGGAGTGATCCTGATTCTCTACCAAAGAAATCTGCAGCAGCAGAAATTTCAGTGCCCGCTGAAAATTCTGCCACCCCAAGGTTCAACCGGGCAAAGTCAGATGCTAAGACACCAACTGCAGCAGCAAAGGAGGCCCAACTTCAGCGTTCCGAGGCCGCAACAATGGCCAAACACCTTGCGGCCCAGCATGATGTAGAGCTTGCCCCAGCAACTGAAGAAGTTTCAGCCACTCCTAAAATTTCTGTGACAGAAATTTCTGCAACTCCTACCGCAGCCAACCGCTCCAAGGTAACCTCCCAAACCAAGGCTGCTGAACAAACACTTGCAGAAATTCCAGCAAGCAAAGAAGAGGCCAAAAGTACGGCAGCAACTCCAAATGACGACAGCAGCAAATCAGCTCCTGTAGAGGGTATTCAAGAACTCCTATGCAGGAGCCACAACAAAGAACTTGATGCTGGAACCAACTGTAGCGAAGTGGGGGATACTAAAGCAATTTGCTGCAATAAACTAGGTGCTACAACTGAATTTGCAGCAACCAACCATGAAGGAACGGCCAAGCAAACCGAGCCAACTGCATCCACAAATTCAGATCTGCAGGTGGCCACAACAGAACCTATTGATGTGACACTAGGCAACTCCGAAGATGCAAATGGCCGCAACAACAAATCAGAGCCTCAAAAGACCGGCCAAGCTCTCTTGCCGGATGATTACAACAAAGAGAAGAATGCTGCAACAGAACTTGCAGCAGCAAGCTATGAAGCCAATCAACACGGGAGGACTATAGAAGATCATGTTGATACAACCCTTACCGACAACAAGTTGCAGATTTACTACCATGACCATAGAGGGCGGATCTTCTACAGTCGGTATGTTCATACGCATATGAGTCCTTACTTCAGCAGGAACATGACCGGGCACTTCCACAACATCAACGAATGCGGACAACCGAGATGGCTTCAAAGCATAGCAAAGCACTTCTCCTATTGGGGAAGATTGAAGATGTGGCAGATGCTATTCTATTGGAGCGACGTACCGAAGGCATCAACTACACAAGAAGACCACAACCGGGAATGGCTGACCTTCTACATGCGGTATGTCCATGTGCCTATAATTCCTAACTTCTACAGGGACATGTCTGGGCACTTCCACAATAGCCAAGTGGGCGGACATCCTAGGTGCCTTCACACTCGAGCAAAGCACTCTTCCTATGAGGAAGGGTTGAAGACTTGGAAGCAATTAATCGATTGGGGCAACAATGACATGAGGCTTGGGGAGGCCAAGATGTTGGAGACACTATACGGCCGAAAGCCTAAAGAAGAAGCTACACAAGAAGCCCATGAAGAAGGAGTTCGGCGACATTCAGAGCATATCCTTGGGGGCAAGGATATTTTTCAAGGGAAGGGGTTTGTTGAGGACCCATGCAAGCAACACCAAGAAAAATCGTCATGCCAAGAGAGGACCATGTGCCAATCAAAGGCCAAAGTGGCCCCGCCAA
>NC_143199.1:4235000-4247500 GCF_051530095.1 Phoenix dactylifera
GGCCTTGGCAGGGGGCAGGCAGGCGGCTGGCAGGACCTGGGCACGGCTGGCCGGGCGCTGGCTGGTCGGCAGGGCCTGGCTGGGCGCTGGCTGGGCGTCTGGCACGGCAGGGCTGGCTGGCAGGGCGCCTGGGCGTGCGGCAGGGCCTCTGGGCGCGCGGCAGGGGCGCTGCAGGGGCGCTGGGGCGCGGCAGGGGTGCGGCAGGGCGCTGCAGGCGCGCGGCAGGGCGCTGGCAGGGCGCGGCAGGGCGCTGGCAGGGCGCGGCACGGGCGCCGAGGCGCGGCGCGCGGCAGGGCGCGGCAGGCGGTGTGGCAGGCGCGCGGCAGGGCGCTGCAGGCGCGCGGCAGGGCCTGCGGCAGGGCGGGGCAGGGCGCGCGGCAGGCGCGCGGCAGGGCGCGGCACGGGCGCCGAGGCGCGGCGCGCGGCAGGGCGCGGCAGGCGGCGCGGCAGGCGCGCGGCAGGCGGCGCGGCAGGGCGCGCGGCAGGCGGCGCGGCAGGGCGCGCGGCAGGCGGCGCGGCAGGGCGCGCGGCAGGCGGCACGGCAGGCGCGCGGCAGGCGCGCGGCAGGCGGCGCGGCAGGGCGCGCGGCAGGCGGCGCGGCAGGCGGCGCGCGCAGGCCGCTGTCGGGCGGGCGCGCGTGGGCGCGCAGGCGGCGCGCGCAGACGGCGCGCGCAGGCGCCTGTCGGGCGCGCGTGGGCGCGCGCAGGCGGGCGCGGGGCACGCGCAGGCGGGCGCGCCTGGGCGAGCGCGGACGGGCGCGTGCGGCGAGGTTCGGGCGGCCGAACCTCGCCCGGTAGCGGACGCGCGCGGGCGGGCGCGGCCAGCGCGCGGGCGGGCGCGGCCAGCGCGCGGGCGGGCGCGGCCAGCGCGCGGGCGGGCGCGCCCAGCGGGCGGACGGGCGCGGCCTGCGCGCGCGCGGCCTGGACGCGCGCGGCCAGGGCCTGGGCGCGCGCGGCCAGGGCCTGGGCGCGCGCGGCCAGGGCCTGGGCGCGCGCTGGCGCTGCCTGGGCGCGCGCAGGCGCGCAGGGCCGCGGCCTGGGGGCTCACGGGCGCGTGCGGCGGGCATGCACGGGCGCGGCTTGTGTCGCGCATGGGTGTGCCGTGCCTTTGGCATGCTTGGGCTTGTCTTGGCCGACCTTGGACATGCTTGGCCAAGCATTGGGAGCCTTGGTTTGGCCAAGGCTTGGCCAAGTGCAAAGGAGGTTGGCCAAGGCTTGGCCAAGTGTAGGAAGGCTCGGCCGAGGCTTGGACATGTGCGCGGCATGCTCGGCCAAGGTTGGGCGTGCTTGGCCGAGGCTTGGCATTGATGGTATGGGCCCGGTGCGCGCGGGCGATGTCGGGCACGCGGCGGGCGCGGACGACCGCGGATGCATGCGGGCGAGCGCGGGCGTCGTCGGGCGCGCGGCGGGCCGAATGTCGGGGTGCTTGGCCAAGGTTTGGCCAAGTGTGAAGATGCTCGGCCGAGGCTTGGCCAAGCGTGAAGGGGCTTGGCCAAGGCTTGGCCGTCCCTCCAAACAAGTAGTTGGCTCGATCCTTGATCTTGGTCTTGGTAGGACCCTCCTTCGGTAGCTTCCGAGCCCGGACCTCTCCTTGGTGGTGGAATTTGATGGTGGTGTATGAGGGAGGTCCGCAACATTCCCCCTCCCTTGAAAACTATCCTTGTCCTCAAGGATAAAGTTTGAATACCATCGGGGGAATTCTTTGTGAGCATGATGTGGAAGTGGTGTTCATCCAAAATGGACAACACAACCTCCACATGTTCCTTGTGTTGCTCCATGGGTTGAGAAGGAACCAAAATATTATCAAAGGAAGTAAACTTTGTCAAGTAAGGCCAAGGTACCTCTTTTGTTGTAGCTTGAAGAATGGACGATCTTTGCAAGGCATGCAAAGGGGGCTCGGCCTCCTCCTCTTTTGAACTACTTCCGGCCTCATCATCATGTTCAAGCTCTTCCCTTTCTTCAATGACTTGTGGCTCTTCCTTTGGCAAGCTCTTGACTTCGTTGGGTTGGTCCCTTTTGCCATGTTCAACCTCTTCTTTGTCTTCGGAAGGAGTTTGCGGTTGCAAGGAAGAAGATGCATGCTTGTTGAATTTCTCTTCGATGCATGTTTGCACTATCTCTTCTTGCTTCTTCTTGATGATATGCTCATGGCTTGCCCCAAGCTTCAAACATGTTCGGGCCTCCTCTAACTCCCTTTTTATCATCTTTAATTGGCCCTCTCTCCACCTTCTTTCTCCATAGCCATGCTCCCCATGGCGGCTAGCATAGCTACTTGCTCCTTGAGCACTCCTATACTCTCCTCTTTTTTCTTCTTCTCTCCACCAACTCTCTTTCTTTTCTTCTCTTCTCTTTTCTTCTCTTTTCTTTTCTTCTCTTTTCTTTTCTTCTCTTTTCTTTTCTTCTCTTTTCCTTTCTTCTCGATCCTCCACTTGGCCCCGCCGAGAGGCGTGCGACCAATGTTCATTTCTCCTCACTTCTTTCTCTCTTTTTCTCTCTTCTTTTCTTCTTTCTTCTCTCACCCTCATATATTCATCTTTTCTCTCTCTTTCCTCCCTAGCCCTTAGATTCATTCCAATTTTGGCTAGGGTCTCATTTGCCCTCATCAAACAAGCCTCACTCTCCATTATGTTTACCATATTAACCCAAAATAAAATTTGAAATTTATTAGAGTTGTAGGCGTTACCTCTTAGGAAGAGATCTTCCAAATGAAACCTCTCAATGAAAGCACCATTGTTGGTGGGCGTCTCTCGGCCCCGAGCCGCCACACCAAGCCTCGCACCTTGGCTCCTTGCGGACGCCTTAGAATTGAAGAAACGCGGGCCGAACGGGTAACGCCGGTTGTGTGCCGAGCACTTAGTAACCAAGGGAATCAAGGCAAGGGGAGGGTCTACTGGCTGCAGCTTGGCCCGACCCTTGTCTTGAATGAAAACAACCAAACAATGCAAGTATTTGTGGAGGAAAGATTAAGGTTGATTCTATTCCCAAAATGAAGCTACAAGCTTAATCTAGTGGAACTATGATGGGTTCTCACTAGCCCAAGTCCTTAGAGAAACTCTAGGACCGAATACATAGGGACAAAGCCCTCCCAAGCCCTTAGGCCGAAATACAAGTGAACTCCCAAGATGACAAAAAGATCCTTCAAAGACCCTCATTCCCTCCCATTTATAGTGCTCTCCAAGTGGCCCAAGAGTGGCCAAGGCATAGGGGTCTTCATGGCACAAGTAGGGCCAAAGGCTTGGCCAAGGCATGGCCAAGCCTTGGGCATAGGCTGCTGGCTGGGCTGGCCCTTGGCTGGCTGGGCTGTGGCCTTGGCAGGGGGCAGGCAGGCGGCTGGCAGGACCTGGGCACGGCTGGCCGGGCGCTGGCTGGTCGGCAGGGCCTGGCTGGGCGCTGGCTGGGCGTCTGGCACGGCAGGGCTGGCTGGCAGGGCGCCTGGGCGTGCGGCAGGGCCTCTGGGCGCGCGGCAGGGGCGCTGCAGGGGCGCTGGGGCGCGGCAGGGGTGCGGCAGGGCGCTGCAGGCGCGCGGCAGGGCGCTGGCAGGGCGCGGCAGGGCGCTGGCAGGGCGCGGCACGGGCGCCGAGGCGCGGCGCGCGGCAGGGCGCGGCAGGCGGTGTGGCAGGCGCGCGGCAGGGCGCTGCAGGCGCGCGGCAGGGCCTGCGGCAGGGCGGGGCAGGGCGCGCGGCAGGCGCGCGGCAGGGCGCGGCACGGGCGCCGAGGCGCGGCGCGCGGCAGGGCGCGGCAGGCGGCGCGGCAGGCGCGCGGCAGGCGGCGCGGCAGGCGCGCGGCAGGCGGCGCGGCAGGGCGCGCGGCAGGCGGCGCGGCAGGCGGCGCGGCAGGGCGCGCGGCAGGCGGCGCGGCAGGGCGCGCGGCAGGCGCGCGGCAGGCGCGCGGCAGGCGCGCGGCAGGCGCGCGGCAGGCGGCGCGGCAGGGCGCGCGGCAGGCGGCGCGGCAGGGCGCGCGGCAGGCGGCGCGGCAGGCGGCGCGCGCAGGCCGCTGTCGGGCGGGCGCGCGTGGGCGCGCAGGCGGCGCGCGCAGACGGCGCGCGCAGGCGCCTGTCGGGCGCGCGTGGGCGCGCGCAGGCGGGCGCGGGGCACGCGCAGGCGGGCGCGCCTGGGCGAGCGCGGACGGGCGCGTGCGGCGAGGTTCGGGCGGCCGAACCTCGCCCGGTAGCGGACGCGCGCGGGCGGGCGTGGCCAGCGCGCGGGCGGGCGCGGCCAGCGCGCGGGCGGGCGCGGCCAGCGCGCGGGCGGGCGCGGCCAGCGCGCGGGCGGGCGCGGCCAGCGCGCGGGCGGGCGCGGCCAGCGCGCGGGCGGGCGCGGCCAGCGCGCGGGCGGGCGCGCCCAGCGCGCGGACGGGCGCGGCCTGCGCGCGCGCGGCCTGGACGCGCGCGGCCAGGGCCTGGGCGCGCGCGGCCAGGGCCTGGGCGCGCGCGGCCAGGGCCTGGGCGCGCGCGGCCAGGGCCTGGGCGCGCGCTGGCGCTGCCTGGGCGCGCGCAGGCGCGCAGGGCCGCGGCCTGGGGGCTCACGGGCGCGTGCGGCGGGCATGCACGGGCGCGGCTTGTGTCGCGCATGGGTGTGCCGTGCCTTTGGCATGCTTGGCCTTGTCTTGGCCGACCTTGGACATGCTTGGCCAAGCATTGGGAGCCTTGGTTTGGCCAAGGCTTGGCCAAGTGCAAAGGAGGTTGGCCAAGGCTTGGCCAAGTGTAGGAAGGCTCGGCCGAGGCTTGGACATGTGCGCGGCATGCTCGGCCAAGGTTGGGCGTGCTTGGCCGAGGCTTGGCATTGATGGTATGGGCCCGGTGCGCGCGGGCGATGTCGGGCACGCGGCGGGCGCGGACGACCGCGGATGCATGCGGGCGAGCGCGGGCGTCGTCGGGCGCGCGGCGGGCCGAATGTCGGGGTGCTTGGCCAAGGTTTGGCCAAGTGTGAAGATGCTCGGCCGAGGCTTGGCCAAGCGTGAAGGGGCTTGGCCAAGGCTTGGCCGTCCCTCCAAACAAGTAGTTGGCTCGATCCTTGATCTTGGTCTTGGTAGGACCCTCCTTCGGTAGCTTCCGAGCCCGGACCTCTCCTTGGTGGTGGAATTTGATGGTGGTGTATGAGGGAGGTCCGCAACAGTGGCCTGGGCGCGGGCGCGCGCGGCCGGGGCCTGGGCGCGGGCGCGCGCGGCAGGCGCGCAGCGCGGCCGGGGCGTCGGCGCGGGCGCGCGCGGCCGTGGCCTGGGCGCGGCGCGGCCGGGGCCTGGGCGGGCGCGGCCGGGGCCTGGGCGCGGCGCGGCCGGGGCCTGGGCGCGGCCGTGGCCTGGGCGCGGGCGCGCGCGCCAGGCGCGCAGCGCGGCCGTGGCCTGGGCGCGGGCGCGCGCGGCCGCGTGCGGCTGGGGCTCATGGGCGCGGCTTGGGCCGCGCATGGGCATGCCATGGCTTTGGCACGCTGGGCACCGTCTTGGCCGACCTTGGAGGCACTTGGCCAAGCATTGGAGGCCTTGGCTTGGCCTAGGCTTGGCCAAGTGTGAATGGGCTTGGCCTATTGCGAAGAGTCACGGCAAAGGTTCGACCGAAGCTCGCGGCGCCCCGGACGGAGCCGGGCCGCTCCCGCCTTTGCCGCGGCGCACGGGCGCCGCCGCCGTCCGGCCGTCGCGGCGGCCGCGCACGGCACTTCGGCTTCCTCCGTCGGCCCTCCCGGGACGCGCGACCCGTGCGACCGGGACGCGCATCCCGTGCGACCGGGACGCATGTCCGGGCGGTTCCCGTTTGCAACGCTCCTCGGTACTTTGGAACGCTTGGGGTGGGCTTTGGGCGGATGCCCCGCTGGGGTGGTAGGGAGGGGGGGCTGCTGCCGCCGCGGCGGGCCTTCCGCTCCACTCCGCACAAGCCCGCCGTGGGCACTCGCTGCGGGCGTGCCCAGAACCGTTCGTCCTCGAGGGATTCGGCCCGTCGGCTCGCTCGGATGGGCCACGCGCAGCGGGCCCACGACGGAGCCGGCACGCTCCTTCTGCTGGCGCGGCGCTCGGTCTACGCCTCCGGCCGGCCGTTGCGGCGGCCGTGCACGGCGCTTCGGATCGGTCGGCCCGTCGTCCCGTCCCTGACGAAGTTTTCGCGGCCGCGCGCGCGCGGAGTTGGATCGGCCTTACTTGGTCCGATCCTTCGCCCTCGCATGTTGCGTGGGCTCGGTCCCGTCCCGTTCGGTGAAATCTTTGTCCGCTCTGGTGCGTCCCTGTGGGTTCCTTTGTCGGTTTTGCGGGTTCGGCCGGGCCTTCCGTGCCGGCCCGTCGGCTCGCTCGGATGGGCCCCGCGGAGTTGGCCCACGACGGAGCCGGCACGCTCCTTCCGCTGGTGCGGTGCTCGGTCTATTCCTTCGGTCGGCCCTTGCGGCGGCCGTGCGCGGTGCTTCGGATCGGTCGGCCGGTCTTCCCGTCCCTCATGAAGTGTTCGCGGCCGCGCGCGCGCGGAGTTGGATCGGCCTTACTTGGTCCGATCCTTCGCCCTCGCATGTTCCGTGGGCTCGGTCCCGTCCTGTTCGGTGAAATCTTTGTCCGCTCTGGTGCGTCCCTGTGGGTTCCTTTGTCGGTTTTGCGGGTTCGGCCGGGCCTTCCGCGCCGGCCCGTCGGCTCGCTC
Source organism: Phoenix dactylifera (assembly GCF_051530095.1). NCBI lineage: Eukaryota > Viridiplantae > Streptophyta > Magnoliopsida > Arecales > Arecaceae > Phoenix > Phoenix dactylifera. The sequence continues at coordinate 4,241,610 of NC_143199.1, forward strand.
GGATGGGCCCCGCGGAGTTGGCCCACGACGGAGCCGGCACGCTCCTTCCGCTGGTGCGGCTCTCGGTCTACGCCTCCAGCCGGCCCTTGTGGCGGCCGTGCGCGGCGCTTCGGTTCGGTCGGCCGGTCTTCCTGTCCCTCACGAAGTGCTCGCGGCCGCGCGCGCGCGGAGTTGGATCGGCCTTACTTGGTCCGATCCGTCGCCATCGCATGTTGCGTGGGCTCGGTCCCGTCTCGGTGAAATCTTGGGCCGCTTTGGTGCGTCCCTGTGGGTTCCTTTGTCGGTTTTGCGGGCTCGGCGCCGGGCCTTCCGCGCCGGTCCGTCGGCTCGCTCGGACGGACCGTGCGCAGGTGGTCCCCGACGGAGCCGGCACGCTCCTTCCGCTGGCGCGGCGCTCGGTCTATGCCTCCGGCCGGCCCTCGCGGCGGCCGTGCGCGGCGCTTCGGTTCGGTCGGCCGGTCGTCCCGTCCCTCACGAAGTTCCTGCGGCCGCGCGTGCGTGGAGCGGGATCGGCCTTACTTGGTCGGATCCGTCGCCCTCGCCTGTTGCGGGGGCTCGGTCCCGTCCCGTTCGGTGAAAGCTTTGCCCGCTCTGGTGCGTCCCCGTGGGTTCCTTTGTCGGTTTTGCGGCCTTGGCGGCGGGCCTTCCGTGTCGGCCCGTCGTGGGCCCGCTGCGCGTCCGTGCGCGGTGCTTCGGATCGGTAGGCCCGTCGTCTGGGTCCCTTACGAAGCTTTGCGCGACCGCTCCTTTGTCGCCGGTCCCCTGTTAGGGCTGACCGAGCCCTCCGTTCGCCCCCTGGCCCGTCGCATGGGCCCCCGGCGCCTCCGCGGCGCCCCACCGAAAACTGTCACGACGCGCATCCAGCGCCGACGAGGTCGCAGGTTACGTGCGGCAGCCGGGGGGCTAGGCCGAGCGGCGGCGGGCCCGCCCACGGACGGGCGCGGGGAGGAGCGCAGCCGGCACGCGGCGCGGAGCGGCGGCGGCATGCCGCCGGGCGGCCGTCGGCTCAACCGTGCCCGAGTCCCGCGGGCACCGCGTCGCCCGGCCGGCGCGAGCGGCGGCGGGCCCGCCCGCGGACGGGCGCGGGGAGGAGCGCAGCCGGCACGCGGCGCGGAGCGGCGGCGGCATGCCGCCGGGCGGCCGACGGCTCAACCATGCCCGAGTCCCGCGGGCACCGCGTCGCCCGGCCGGCGCGAGCGCACGAGGGCGGGAGGCAACCGGGCGGCGCCTGCGGAACCGGATGCGACGGCCGGCGCGGCACGGCCCCGACGGGTCCGCACCGAAGACCAGCGCGGTGCGGATCGACCGCTGATGAGGTCAGAGGTTACGTGCGGCAGCCGGCCGGCTGGCCCGAGCGGCGGCCGGCACGCGACGGGGATCGAGCGGCCCCGACGGCTTGCAGCCGGGCGGCCGACGGCTAGGCCGTACCGGAGTCCCGCGGTCGTTCGGGCGAAGGGGCGCATGCTGCGGGAAAGGCCTGCGGCGGCGAACCGTCCGCCCGGCCGGCCAAGCCTTCCGCGGCGGCGCGCACGTGGCGGCGCGGCCGAGATGACCGAGCGAAGCCCCGGCGATGGGCGGCGCGCACGTGTCCGTGCGGCCGAGATGACCGAGCGAAGCCCGGGCGGCGCCCGCCGTGCGCCCTGCCGGATCGCGCCTTCCGCCGGCGCGCAACGCCGGTCCCGCGTTCCGGCCGCGGGAGAGGCCTGCGTCGGCGAACCGTCCGCCCCGCCGGCCGAACCTTCCGCGGCTGCGCGCACGTGTCCGTGCGGCCGAGATGACCGAGCGAAGCCCCGGCGACGGGCGGCGCCCGCCGTGCGCCCCGGCGGATTGCGCGGCCCGCCGGCGCGCAACGCCGGGCCCACGTTCCGGCTGCGGGAAAGGCCTGCGGCGGCGAACCGTCCGCCCCGCCGGCCGAACCTTGCGCGGCGGCGCTTACGTGTCCGTGCGGCAGAGATGACCGAGCAAGCTCCGGCGATGGGCGGCGCCCTCCGTGCGCCCCGCCGGATCGCCTGCGAGCGGCGAGCGTCCGGGCGGGCCCCTTTCGCAACTTCCCTCGGTACTCTAAACACCCCTTGCCTCTCGGTCTTCCCCCCGACCCTCTCGGTATTTGCTCGGATATGTGCATGCATCGTCCCTCGTCGCCTTCGGTTATCCTCCCCGGGGTGGGCTTTGCGCCGACGCGCCAACGGGGTGGTAGGGGGGCTGCAGCCGCGGCCGCCGCGTTTCGCCATCCGCGCGTGCGCCGCCGGATCCGAGTGGAGGTCGCGGGCGACTCGTCGATGCTTGTACTAGGGGCGCATGCCGGCAGCCCCCCGCGGGGTGCGGGACCCCCGATCGGCGTGCGAGGGACGGGCGTCCGGGCGGGCCCCGTTTCCAACTTCCCTCGGAACATTAAAACCCCCCGACCCCCTCGGTCTTCGCTCCGGCCCTATCGCTATTGCTCGGATATGTGCATCCACCGTCCCTCGTTGCCTTCGGTTATCTACCCCAGGGTGGGCCTTGCGCCGATGCCCCGATGGGGTGGCAGGGGTGGGGCTGCCGCGGCCGGCGCGTTTCGGCATCCGCGCTTGGGGGCTCGGACCCGAGTGGAGGTCGCGTGCGGCTCGTCGATGCCTGCACCGGGAGCGCATGCCGGCAGCCCCCCGCGGGGCGCCGGACCCCCGATCGGCGTGCGATGGACGGGGGGAGGGGCGGGCCCGGTTTGCAAATTCCCTCGGTACTTTAAAATCTCACGGCCCTGTCGGTGCTCCCTCCGGCCCTATCGCCACTGCTCGGATATGTGCATCCACCGTCCCTCGTTGCCTTCGGTTATCTACCCCGCGGTGGGCTTTGCGCCGATGCCCCGATGGGGTGGCAGGGGGGCACGCTCTAGGCCGTGCCACGGGGCGCGGGCGCCGGCGCCGTACGTCCCTCGCGGCGGCCGTGAGCGGCACCTCGGCTTGCTCGGTCTGTCCTCCCGGGACGCGCGACCCGTGCGACCGGGACGCGCATCCCGTGCGACCGGGACGCGTGTCCGGGCCGTTCCCGTTTGCAACGCTCCTCGGTACTTTGGAACGCTTGGGGTGGGCTTTGGGCGGATGCCCCGCCGGGGTGGTAGGGAGGGCGGGCGGCTGCTGCCGCGGCGGGACTTCCGCTCCACTCCGCACAAGTCCGTCGCCTCGCGGCGGGCGCGCCCGGCACCGTTCGTCCCCGAGGGAGCCGGCACGCGCCCGCCGAGGCCCCGGCGCATGGGCGCCGCCGCCGGCCGTCCGCGCGGCGGCCGTGCGCCGGCTTCCTCCGTCGGCCCTCCCGGGATGCGCGACCCGTGCGACCGGGACGCGCATCCCGTGAGACCGGGACGCGTGTCCGGGCCGTTCCCGTTTGCAACGCTCCTCGGTACTTTGGAACGCTTGGGGTGGGCCTTGGGCGGATGCCCCGCCGGGGTGGTAGGGAGGGGGGGCTGCTGCTGCCGCGGCGGGACTTCCGCTCCACTCCGCACAAGTCCGTCGCCTCGCGGCGGGCGCGCCCGGCACCGTTCGTCCCCGAGGGAGCCGGCACGCGCCCGCCGAGGCCCCGGCGCATGGGCGCCGCCGCCGGCCGTCCGCGCGGCGGCCGTGCGCCGGCTTCCTCCGTCGGCCCTCCCGGGATGCGCGACCCGTGCGACCGGGACGCGCATCCCGTGAGACCGGGACGCGTGTCCGGGCCGTTCCCGTTTGCAACGCTCCTCGGTACTTTGGAACGCTTGGGGTGGGCCTTGGGCGGATGCCCCGCCGGGGTGGTAGGGAGGGGGGGCTGCTGCTGCCGCGGCGGGACTTCCGCTCCACTCCGCACAAGTCCGTCGCCTCGCGGCGGGCGGGCCCGGCACCGTTCGTCCCCGAGGGAGCCGGCCCGCGCCCGCCGAGGCCCCGGCGCATGGGCGCCCCCGCCGGCCGTCCGCGCGGCGGCCGTGCGCCGGCTTCCTCCGTCGGCCCTCCCGGGATGCGCGACCCGTGCGACCGGGACGCGCATCCCGTGCGACCGGGACGCGTGTCCGGGCGGTTCCCGTTTGCAACGCTCCTCGGTACTTTGGAACGCTTGGGGTGGGCTTTGGGCGGATGCCCCGTCGGGGTGGTAGGGAGGGGGGGCTGGCGCCGCCGCGGCGGGCCTTCCGCCCCCCTCCGCACAAGTCCGTTGCCTCGCGGCGGTCGTGCCCGGCACCGTTCGTCCCCGACGGAGCCGTCGCGCGCCCGACGACTTTCCGGCGCACGGGCGCCGCCGCCGGCCGTCCGTGCGCGGCGGCCGTGCGCCACTTCGGCTTCGTCCGTCGGCCCTCTCGGGACGCGCGACCCGTGCGACCGGGACGCGCATCCCGTGCGACCGGGTCGCGTGTCCGGGCCGTTCCCGTTTGCAACGCTCCTCGGTACTTTGGAACGCTTGGGGTGGGCTTTGGGCGGATGCCCCGCCGGGGTGGTAGGGAGGGGGGGTCTGCTGCCGCCGCGGCGGGCCTTCCGCTCCACTCCGCACAGGACCGTTGCCTCGCGGCGGACTTGCCCGGCACATTTCGTCCCCGACGGAGCCGGCACGCGCCTGCCGACTTCCCGGCGCACGGGCGCTGCCTTCGGCCGTCCGCGCGGCGGCCGTGCGCCGGCTTCCTCCGTCGGCCCTCCCGGGATGCGCGACCCGTGCGACCGGGACGCGCATCCCGTGCGACCGGGACGCGCATCCCGTGAGACCGGGACGCGTGTCCGGGCCGTTCCCGTTTGCAACGCTCCTCGGTACTTTGGAACGCTTTGGGTGGGCCTTGGGCGGATGCCCCGCCGGGGTGGTAGGGAGGGGGGGCTGCTGCTGCCGCGGCGAGACTTCCGCTCCACTCCGCACAAGTCCGTCGCCTCGCGGCGGGCGGGCCCGGCACCGTTCGTCCCCGAGGGAGCCGGCCCGCGCCCGTCGAGGCCCCGGCGCATGGGCGCCCCCGCCGGCCGTCCGCGCGGCGGCCGTGCGCCGGCTTCCTCCGTCGGCCCTCCCGGGACGCGCGACCCGTGCGACCGGGACGCGCATCCCGTGCGACCGGGACGCGTGTCCGGGCGGTTCCCGTTTGCAACGCTCCTCGGTACTTTGGAACGCTTGGGGTGGGCTTTGGGCGGATGCCCCGTCGGGGTGGTAGGGAGGGGGGGCTGGCGCCGCCGCGGCGGGCCTTCCGCCCCCCTCCGCACAAGTCCGTTGCCTTGCGGCGGTCGTGCCCGGCACCGTTCGTTCCCGACGGAGCCGTCGCGCGCCCGACGACTTTCCGGCGCACGGGCGCCGCCGCCGGCCGTCCGTGCGCGGCGGCCGTGCGCCACTTCGGCTTCGTCCGTCGGCCCTCCCGGGACGCGCGACCCGTGCGACCGGGACGCGCATCCCGTGCGACCGGGTCGCGTGTCCGGGCCGTTCCCGTTTGCAACGCTCCTCGGTACTTTGGAACGCTTGGGGTGGGCTTTGGGCGGATGCCCCGCCGGGGTGGTAGGGAGGGGGGGTCTGCTGCCGCCGCGGCGGGCCTTCCGCTCCACTCCGCACAGGATCGTTGCCTCGCGGCGGACTTGCCCGGCACATTTCGTCCCCGACGGAGCCGGCACGCGCCTGCCGACTTCCCGGCGCACGGGCGCTGCCTTCGGCCGTCCGTGCCCGGCGGCCGTGCGCCACTTCGGCTCCCTCCATCGGCCCTCCCGGGAAGCGCGTCCCGGACGTTCGGGATGCGCACCCCGTGCGACCGGGACTCGCGTCCGGGCCGTTTCCGTGTGCAATGCTCCTCGATTCGCTGGAGCCCTTGGGGTGGGCCTTCGGAGGATGCCCCGCTGGGGAGGTAAGGGGGTGTGTCCTGCCTGGGCGGGCCTTCCGCCCGAGCCCGTCGCCCAGCGCGGATGGTCGCGCCGCGCGGGCGGGCGCGCCGCGCGTGCGCG
>NC_143199.1:4257500-4262500 GCF_051530095.1 Phoenix dactylifera
CGGTTCGGTCGGCCGGTCGTCCCGTCCCTCACGAAGTTCCTGCGGCCGCGCGTGCGTGGAGCGGGATCGGCCTTACTTGGTCGGATCCGTCGCCCTCGCCTGTTGCGGGGGCTCGGTCCCGTCCCGTTCGGTGAAAGCTTTGCCCGCTCTGGTGCGTCCCCGTGGGTTCCTTTGTCGGTTTTGCGGCCTTGGCGGCGGGCCTTCCGTGTCGGCCCGTCGTGGGCCCGCTGCGCGTCCGTGCGCGGTGCTTCGGATCGGTAGGCCCGTCGTCTGGGTCCCTTACGAAGCTTTGCGCGACCGCTCCTTTGTCGCCGGTCCCCTGTTAGGGCTGACCGAGCCCTCCGTTCGCCCCCTGGCCCGTCGCATGGGCCCCCGGCGCCTCCGCGGCGCCCCACCGAAAACTGTCACGACGCGCATCCAGCGCCGACGAGGTCGCAGGTTACGTGCGGCAGCCGGGGGGCTAGGCCGAGCGGCGGCGGGCCCGCCCACGGACGGGCGCGGGGAGGAGCGCAGCCGGCACGCGGCGCGGAGCGGCGGCGGCATGCCGCCGGGCGGCCGTCGGCTCAACCGTGCCCGAGTCCCGCGGGCACCGCGTCGCCCGGCCGGCGCGAGCGGCGGCGGGCCCGCCCGCGGACGGGCGCGGGGAGGAGCGCAGCCGGCACGCGGCGCGGAGCGGCGGCGGCATGCCGCCGGGCGGCCGACGGCTCAACCATGCCCGAGTCCCGCGGGCACCGCGTCGCCCGGCCGGCGCGAGCGGCGGCGGGCCCGCCCGCGGACGGGCGCGGGGAGGAGCGCAGCCGGCACGCGGCGCGGAGCGGCGGCGGCATGCCGCCGGGCGGCCGACGGCTCAACCATGCCCGAGTCCCGCGGGCACCGCGTCGCCCGGCCGGCGCGAGCGCACGAGGGCGGGAGGCAACCGGGCGGCGCCTGCGGAACCGGATGCGACGGCCGGCGCGGCACGGCCCCGACGGGTCCGCACCGAAGACCAGCGCGGTGCAGATCGACCGCTGATGAGGTCAGAGGTTACGTGCGGCAGCCGGCCGGCTGGCCCGAGCGGCGGCCGGCACGCGACGGGGATCGAGCGGCCCCGACGGCTTGCAGCCGGGCGGCCGACGGCTAGGCCGTACCGGAGTCCCGCGGTCGTTCGGGCGAAGGGGCGCATGCTGCGGGAAAGGCCTGCGGCGGCGAACCGTCCGCCCGGCCGGCCAAGCCTTCCGCGGCGGCGCGCACGTGGCGGCGCGGCCGAGATGACCGAGCGAAGCCCCGGCGATGGGCGGCGCGCACGTGTCCGTGCGGCCGAGATGACCGAGCGAAGCCCGGGCGGCGCCCGCCGTGCGCCCTGCCGGATCGCGCCTTCCGCCGGCGCGCAACGCCGGTCCCGCGTTCCGGCCGCGGGAGAGGCCTGCGTCGGCGAACCGTCCGCCCCGCCGGCCGAACCTTCCGCGGCTGCGCGCACGTGTCCGTGCGGCCGAGATGACCGAGCGAAGCCCCGGCGACGGGCGGCGCCCGCCGTGCGCCCCGGCGGATTGCGCGGCCCGCCGGCGCGCAACGCCGGGCCCACGTTCCGGCTGCGGGAAAGGCCTGCGGCGGCGAACCGTCCGCCCCGCCGGCCGAACCTTGCGCGGCGGCGCTTACGTGTCCGTGCGGCAGAGATGACCGAGCAAGCTCCGGCGATGGGCGGCGCCCTCCGTGCGCCCCGCCGGATCGCCTGCGAGCGGCGAGCGTCCGGGCGGGCCCCTTTCGCAACTTCCCTCGGTACTCTAAACACCCCTTGCCTCTCGGTCTTCCCCCCGACCCTCTCGGTATTTGCTCGGATATGTGCATGCATCGTCCCTCGTCGCCTTCGGTTATCCTCCCCGGGGTGGGCTTTGCGCCGACGCGCCAACGGGGTGGTAGGGGGGCTGCAGCCGCGGCCGCCGCGTTTCGCCATCCGCGCGTGCGCCGCCGGATCCGAGTGGAGGTCGCGGGCGACTCGTCGATGCTTGTACTAGGGGCGCATGCCGGCAGCCCCCCGCGGGGTGCGGGACCCCCGATCGGCGTGCGAGGGACGGGCGTCCGGGCGGGCCCCGTTTCCAACTTCCCTCGGAACATTAAAACCCCCCGACCCCCTCGGTCTTCGCTCCGGCCCTATCGCTATTGCTCGGATATGTGCATCCACCGTCCCTCGTTGCCTTCGGTTATCTACCCCAGGGTGGGCCTTGCGCCGATGCCCCGATGGGGTGGCAGGGGTGGGGCTGCCGCGGCCGGCGCGTTTCGGCATCCGCGCTTGGGGGCTCGGACCCGAGTGGAGGTCGCGGGCGGCTCGTCGATGCCTGCACCGGGAGCGCATGCCGGCAGCCCCCCGCGGGGCGCCGGACCCCCGATCGGCGTGCGATGGACGGGGGGAGGGGCGGGCCCGGTTTGCAAATTCCCTCGGTACTTTAAAATCTCACGGCCCTGTCGGTGCTCCCTCCGGCCCTATCGCCACTGCTCGGATATGTGCATCCACCGTCCCTCGTTGCCTTCGGTTATCTACCCCGCGGTGGGCTTTGCGCCGATGCCCCGATGGGGTGGCAGGGGGGCACGCTCTAGGCCGTGCCACGGGGCGCGGGCGCCGGCGCCGTACGTCCCTCGCGGCGGCCGTGAGCGGCACCTCGGCTTGCTCGGTCTGTCCTCCCGGGACGCGCGACCCGTGCGACCGGGACGCGCATCCCGTGCGACCGGGACGCGTGTCCGGGCCGTTCCCGTTTGCAACGCTCCTCGGTACTTTGGAACGCTTGGGGTGGGCTTTGGGCGGATGCCCCGCCGGGGTGGTAGGGAGGGGGGGCGGCTGCTGCCGCGGCGGGACTTCCGCTCCACTCCGCACAAGTCCGTCGCCTCGCGGCGGGCGCGCCCGGCACCGTTCGTCCCCGAGGGAGCCGGCACGCGCCCGCCGAGGCCCCGGCGCATGGGCGCCGCCGCCGGCCGTCCGCGCGGCGGCCGTGCGCCGGCTTCCTCCGTCGGCCCTCCCGGGATGCGCGACCCGTGCGACCGGGACGCGCATCCCGTGAGACCGGGACGCGTGTCCGGGCCGTTCCCGTTTGCAACGCTCCTCGGTACTTTGGAACGCTTGGGGTGGGCCTTGGGCGGATGCCCCGCCGGGGTGGTAGGGAGGGGGGGCTGCTGCTGCCGCGGCGGGACTTCCGCTCCACTCCGCACAAGTCCGTCGCCTCGCGGCGGGCGCGCCCGGCACCGTTCGTCCCCGAGGGAGCCGGCACGCGCCCGCCGAGGCCCCGGCGCATGGGCGCCGCCGCCGGCCGTCCGCGCGGCGGCCGTGCGCCGGCTTCCTCCGTCGGCCCTCCCGGGATGCGCGACCCGTGCGACCGGGACGCGCATCCCGTGAGACCGGGACGCGTGTCCGGGCCGTTCCCGTTTGCAACGCTCCTCGGTACTTTGGAACGCTTGGGGTGGGCCTTGGGCGGATGCCCCGCCGGGGTGGTAGGGAGGGGGGGCTGCTGCTGCCGCGGCGGGACTTCCGCTCCACTCCGCACAAGTCCGTCGCCTCGCGGCGGGCGGGCCCGGCACCGTTCGTCCCCGAGGGAGCCGGCCCGCGCCCGCCGAGGCCCCGGCGCATGGGCGCCCCCGCCGGCCGTCCGCGCGGCGGCCGTGCGCCGGCTTCCTCCGTCGGCCCTCCCGGGACGCGCGACCCGTGCGACCGGGACGCGCATCCCGTGCGACCGGGACGCGTGTCCGGGCGGTTCCCGTTTGCAACGCTCCTCGGTACTTTGGAACGCTTGGGGTGGGCTTTGGGCGGATGCCCCGTCGGGGTGGTAGGGAGGGGGGGCTGGCGCCGCCGCGGCGGGCCTTCCGCCCCCCTCCGCACAAGTCCGTTGCCTCGCGGCGGTCGTGCCCGGCACCGTTCGTCCCCGACGGAGCCGTCGCGCGCCCGACGACTTTCCGGCGCACGGGCGCCGCCGCCGGCCGTCCGTGCGCGGCGGCCGTGCGCCACTTCGGCTTCGTCCGTCGGCCCTCCCGGGACGCGCGACCCGTGCGACCGGGACGCGCATCCCGTGCGACCGGGTCGCGTGTCCGGGCCGTTCCCGTTTGCAACGCTCCTCGGTACTTTGGAACGCTTGGGGTGGGCTTTGGGCGGATGCCCCGCCGGGGTGGTAGGGAGGGGGGGTCTGCTGCCGCCGCGGCGGGCCTTCCGCTCCACTCCGCACAGGACCGTTGCCTCGCGGCGGACTTGCCCGGCACATTTCGTCCCCGACGGAGCCGGCACGCGCCTACCGACTTCCCGGCGCACGAGCGCTGCCTTCGGCCGTCCGTGCCCGGCGGCCGTGCGCCACTTCGGCTCCCTCCATCGGCCCTCCCGGGAAGCGCGTCCCGGACGTTCGGGATGCGCACCCCGTGCGACCGGGACTCGCGTCCGGGCCGTTTCCGTGTGCAATGCTCCTCGATTCGCTGGAGCCCTTGGGGTGGGCCTTCGGAGGATGCCCCGCTGGGGAGGTAAGGGGGTGTGTCCTGCCTGGGCGGGCCTTCCGCCCGAGCCCGTCGCCCAGCGCGGATGGTCGCGCCGCGCGGGCGGGCGCGCCGCGCGTGCGCGGGGCCGTTGGCCGGTGACGCGCAAGGACGGGCGCGCTGGGCCGATCGGCCGCTCGGGCGCGCGCTTCGTCGTGCTCCCGCGCCTTGGCGCGCGCGCGGCCGCGGCGTGGTCGCTCGGTTCTGCGCATTTGGCCCGCGCGGATGGGCGCGTCGCGCGGGCGGCCGGGCCGCGCGGGCGGGCGGGCCGTTGCCCGGGTTCGCGCAAGGACGGGCGCGCTAGGCCGATTGGCCTCTCGGACGCGCGCGCCGTCCCGCTGTCGCGCCTGGGCGCTCGCGCGTCCGCGGCGTGGTCGCTCGGTTCTGCGCAGGGCCGGGCGCCCCCGGCCGAGCGGCGCGCGGGCGCTCGCGCGCGGCGGGGGCGCTCGGGCCGTCGCGCGGCCGTCGCGCCAGGGCCCTGGCCCGGGCGGGCGCGCTCATGTTCGTTCTTTCTGGTGCGC
>NC_143199.1:4272500-4275000 GCF_051530095.1 Phoenix dactylifera
GAGGTCGCAGGTTACGTGCGGCAGCCGGGGGGCTAGGCCGAGCGGCGGCGGGCCCGCCCACGGACGGGCGCGGGGAGGAGCGCAGCCGGCACGCGGCGCGGAGCGGCGGCGGCATGCCGCCGGGCGGCCGTCGGCTCAACCGTGCCCGAGTCCCGCGGGCACCGCGTCGCCCGGCCGGCGCGAGCGGCGGCGGGCCCGCCCGCGGACGGGCGCGGGGAGGAGCGCAGCCGGCACGCGGCGCGGAGCGGCGGCGGCATGCCGCCGGGCGGCCGACGGCTCAACCATGCCCGAGTCCCGCGGGCACCGCGTCGCCCGGCCGGCGCGAGCGGCGGCGGGCCCGCCCGCGGACGGGCGCGGGGAGGAGCGCAGCCGGCACGCGGCGCGGAGCGGCGGCGGCATGCCGCCGGGCGGCCGACGGCTCAACCATGCCCGAGTCCCGTGGGCACCGCGTCGCCCGGCCGGCGCGAGCGCACGAGGGCGGGAGGCAACCGGGCGGCGCCTGCGGAACCGGATGCGACGGCCGGCGCGGCACGGCCCCGACGGGTCCGCACCGAAGACCAGCGCGGTGCGGATCGACCGCTGATGAGGTCAGAGGTTACGTGCGGCAGCCGGCCGGCTGGCCCGAGCGGCGGCCGGCACGCGACGGGGATCGAGCGGCCCCGACGGCTTGCAGCCGGGCGGCCGACGGCTAGGCCGTACCGGAGTCCCGCGGTCGTTCGGGCGAAGGGGCGCATGCTGCGGGAAAGGCCTGCGGCGGCGAACCGTCCGCCCGGCCGGCCAAGCCTTCCGCGGCGGCGCGCACGTGGCGGCGCGGCCGAGATGACCGAGCGAAGCCCCGGCGATGGGCGGCGCGCACGTGTCCGTGCGGCCGAGATGACCGAGCGAAGCCCGGGCGGCGCCCGCCGTGCGCCCTGCCGGATCGCGCCTTCCGCCGGCGCGCAACGCCGGTCCCGCGTTCCGGCCGCGGGAGAGGCCTGCGTCGGCGAACCGTCCGCCCCGCCGGCCGAACCTTCCGCGGCTGCGCGCACGTGTCCGTGCGGCCGAGATGACCGAGCGAAGCCCCGGCGACGGGCGGCGCCCGCCGTGCGCCCCGGCGGATTGCGCGGCCCGCCGGCGCGCAACGCCGGGCCCACGTTCCGGCTGCGGGAAAGGCCTGCGGCGGCGAACCGTCCGCCCCGCCGGCCGAACCTTGCGCGGCGGCGCTTACGTGTCCGTGCGGCAGAGATGACCGAGCAAGCTCCGGCGATGGGCGGCGCCCTCCGTGCGCCCCGCCGGATCGCCTGCGAGCGGCGAGCGTCCGGGCGGGCCCCTTTCGCAACTTCCCTCGGTACTCTAAACACCCCTTGCCTCTCGGTCTTCCCCCCGACCCTCTCGGTATTTGCTCGGATATGTGCATGCATCGTCCCTCGTCGCCTTCGGTTATCCTCCCCGGGGTGGGCTTTGCGCCGACGCGCCAACGGGGTGGTAGGGGGGCTGCAGCCGCGGCCGCCGCGTTTCGCCATCCGCGCGTGCGCCGCCGGATCCGAGTGGAGGTCGCGGGCGACTCGTCGATGCTTGTACTAGGGGCGCATGCCGGCAGCCCCCCGCGGGGTGCGGGACCCCCGATCGGCGTGCGAGGGACGGGCGTCCGGGCGGGCCCCGTTTCCAACTTCCCTCGGAACATTAAAACCCCCCGACCCCCTCGGTCTTCGCTCCGGCCCTATCGCTATTGCTCGGATATGTGCATCCACCGTCCCTCGTTGCCTTCGGTTATCTACCCCAGGGTGGGGCTTGCGCCGATGCCCCGATGGGGTGGCAGGGGTGGGGCTGCCGCGGCCGGCGCGTTTCGGCATCCGCGCTTGGGGGCTCGGACCCGAGTGGAGGTCGCGGGCGGCTCGTCGATGCCTGCACCGGGAGCGCATGCCGGCAGCCCCCCGCGGGGCGCCGGACCCCCGATCGGCGTGCGATGGACGGGGGGAGGGGCGGGCCCGGTTTGCAAATTCCCTCGGTACTTTAAAATCTCACGGCCCTGTCGGTGCTCCCTCCGGCCCTATCGCCACTGCTCGGATATGTGCATCCACCGTCCCTCGTTGCCTTCGGTTATCTACCCCGCGGTGGGCTTTGCGCCGATGCCCCGATGGGGTGGCAGGGGGGCACGCTCTAGGCCGTGCCACGGGGCGCGGGCGCCGGCGCCGTACGTCCCTCGCGGCGGCCGTGAGCGGCACCTCGGCTTGCTCGGTCTGTCCTCCCGGGATGCGCGACCCGTGCGACCGGGACGCGCATCCCGTGCGACCGGGACGCGTGTCCGGGCCGTTCCCGTTTGCAACGCTCCTCGGTACTTTGGAACGCTTGGGGTGGGCTTTGGGCGGATGCCCCGCCGGGGTGGTAGGGAGGGGGGGCGGCTGCTGCCGCGGCGGGACTTCCGCTCCACTCCGCACAAGTCCGTCGCCTCGCGGCGGGCGCGCCCGGCACCGTTCGTCCCCGAGGGAGCCGGCACGCGCCCGCCGAGGCCCCGGCGCAT
>NC_143199.1:4285000-4290000 GCF_051530095.1 Phoenix dactylifera
GAGGCCTTGGCTTGGCCTAGGCTTGGCCAAGTGTGAATGGGCTTGGCCTATTGCGAAGAGTCACGGCAAAGGTTCGACCGAAGCTCGCGGCGCCCCGGACGGAGCCGGGCCGCTCCCGCCTTTGCCGCGGCGCACGGGCGCCGCCGCCGTCCGGCCGTCGCGGCGGCCGCGCACGGCACTTCGGCTTCCTCCGTCGGCCCTCCCGGGACGCGCGACCCGTGCGACCGGGACGCGCATCCCGTGCGACCGGGACGCATGTCCGGGCGGTTCCCGTTTGCAACGCTCCTCGGTACTTTGGAACGCTTGGGGTGGGCTTTGGGCGGATGCCCCGCTGGGGTGGTAGGGAGGGGGGGCTGCTGCCGCCGCGGCGGGCCTTCCGCTCCACTCCGCACAAGCCCGCCGTGGGCACTCGCTGCGGGCGTGCCCGGCACCGTTCGTCCTCGAGGGATTCGGCCCGTCGGCTCGCTCGGATGGGCCACGCGCAGCGGGCCCACGACGGAGCCGGCACGCTCCTTCTGCTGGCGCGGCGCTCGGTCTACGCCTCCGGCCGGCCGTTGCGGCGGCCGTGCACGGCGCTTCGGATCGGTCGGCCCGTCGTCCCGTCCCTGACGAAGTTTTCGCGGCCGCGCGCGCGCGGAGTTGGATCGGCCTTACTTGGTCCGATCCTTCGCCCTCGCATGTTGCGTGGGCTCGGTCCCGTCCCGTTCGGTGAAATCTTTGTCCGCTCTGGTGCGTCCCTGTGGGTTCCTTTGTCGGTTTTGCGGGTTCGGCCGGGCCTTCCGTGCCGGCCCGTCGGCTCGCTCGGATGGGCCCCGCGGAGTTGGCCCACGACGGAGCCGGCACGCTCCTTCCGCTGGTGCGGCGCTCGGTCTATTCCTTCGGTCGGCCCTTGCGGCGGCCGTGCGCGGTGCTTCGGATCGGTCGGCCGGTCTTCCCGTCCCTCATGAAGTGTTCGCGGCCGCGCGCGCGCGGAGTTGGATCGGCCTTACTTGGTCCGATCCTTCGCCCTCGCATGTTCCGTGGGCTCGGTCCCGTCCTGTTCGGTGAGGGAGGGCGGCCCCGAATCTTTGTCCGCTCTGGTGCGTCCCTGTGGGTTCCTTTGTCGGTTTTGCGGGTTCGGCCGGGCCTTCCGCGCCGGCCCGTCGGCTCGCTCGGATGGGCCCCGCGGAGTTGGCCCACGACGGAGCCGGCACGCTCCTTCCGCTGGTGCGGCTCTCGGTCTACGCCTCCAGCCGGCCCTTGTGGCGGCCGTGCGCGGCGCTTCGGTTCGGTCGGCCGGTCTTCCTGTCCCTCACGAAGTGCTCGCGGCCGCGCGCGCGCGGAGTTGGATCGGCCTTACTTGGTCCGATCCGTCGCCATCGCATGTTGCGTGGGCTCGGTCCCGTCTCGGTGAAATCTTGGGCCGCTTTGGTGCGTCCCTGTGGGTTCCTTTGTCGGTTTTGCGGGCTCGGCGCCGGGCCTTCCGCGCCGGTCCGTCGGCTCGCTCGGACGGACCGTGCGCAGGTGGTCCCCGACGGAGCCGGCACGCTCCTTCCGCTGGCGCGGCGCTCGGTCTATGCCTCCGGCCGGCCCTCGCGGCGGCCGTGCGCGGCGCTTCGGTTCGGTCGGCCGGTCGTCCCGTCCCTCACGAAGTTCCTGCGGCCGCGCGTGCGTGGAGCGGGATCGGCCTTACTTGGTCGGATCCGTCGCCCTCGCCTGTTGCGGGGGCTCGGTCCCGTCCCGTTCGGTGAAAGCTTTGCCCGCTCTGGTGCGTCCCCGTGGGTTCCTTTGTCGGTTTTGCGGCCTTGGCGGCGGGCCTTCCGTGTCGGCCCGTCGTGGGCCCGCTGCGCGTCCGTGCGCGGTGCTTCGGATCGGTAGGCCCGTCGTCTGGGTCCCTTACGAAGCTTTGCGCGACCGCTCCTTTGTCGCCGGTCCCCTGTTAGGGCTGACCGAGCCCTCCGTTCGCCCCCTGGCCCGTCGCATGGGCCCCCGGCGCCTCCGCGGCGCCCCACCGAAAACTGTCACGACGCGCATCCAGCGCCGACGAGGTCGCAGGTTACGTGCGGCAGCCGGGGGGCTAGGCCGAGCGGCGGCGGGCCCGCCCACGGACGGGCGCGGGGAGGAGCGCAGCCGGCACGCGGCGCGGAGCGGCGGCGGCATGCCGCCGGGCGGCCGTCGGCTCAACCGTGCCCGAGTCCCGCGGGCACCGCGTCGCCCGGCCGGCGCGAGCGGCGGCGGGCCCGCCCGCGGACGGGCGCGGGGAGGAGCGCAGCCGGCACGCGGCGCGGAGCGGCGGCGGCATGCCGCCGGGCGGCCGACGGCTCAACCATGCCCGAGTCCCGCGGGCACCGCGTCGCCCGGCCGGCGCGAGCGGCGGCGGGCCCGCCCGCGGACGGGCGCGGGGAGGAGCGCAGCCGGCACGCGGCGCGGAGCGGCGGCGGCATGCCGCCGGGCGGCCGATGGCTCAACCATGCCCGAGTCCCGCGGGCACCGCGTCGCCCGGCCGGCGCGAGCGCACGAGGGCGGGAGGCAACCGGGCGGCGCCTGCGGAACCGGATGCGACGGCCGGCGCGGCACGGCCCCGACGGGTCCGCACCGAAGACCAGCGCGGTGCGGATCGACTGCTGATGAGGTCAGAGGTTACGTGCGGCAGCCGGCCGGCTGGCCCGAGCGGCGGCCGGCACGCGACGGGGATCGAGCGGCCCCGACGGCTTGCAGCCGGGCGGCCGACGGCTAGGCCGTACCGGAGTCCCGCGGTCGTTCGGGCGAAGGGGCGCATGCTGCGGGAAAGGCCTGCGGCGGCGAACCGTCCGCCCGGCCGGCCAAGCCTTCCGCGGCGGCGCGCACGTGGCGGCGCGGCCGAGATGACCGAGCGAAGCCCCGGCGATGGGCGGCGCGCACGTGTCCGTGCGGCCGAGATGACCGAGCGAAGCCCGGGCGGCGCCCGCCGTGCGCCCTGCCGGATCGCGCCTTCCGCCGGCGCGCAACGCCGGTCCCGCGTTCCGGCCGCGGGAGAGGCCTGCGTCGGCGAACCGTCCGCCCCGCCGGCCGAACCTTCCGCGGCTGCGCGCACGTGTCCGTGCGGCCGAGATGACCGAGCGAAGCCCCGGCGACGGGCGGCGCCCGCCGTGCGCCCCGGCGGATTGCGCGGCCCGCCGGCGCGCAACGCCGGGCCCACGTTCCGGCTGCGGGAAAGGCCTGCGGCGGCGAACCGTCCGCCCCGCCGGCCGAACCTTGCGCGGCGGCGCTTACGTGTCCGTGCGGCAGAGATGACCGAGCAAGCTCCGGCGATGGGCGGCGCCCTCCGTGCGCCCCGCCGGATCGCCTGCGAGCGGCGAGCGTCCGGGCGGGCCCCTTTCGCAACTTCCCTCGGTACTCTAAACACCCCTTGCCTCTCGGTCTTCCCCCCGACCCTCTCGGTATTTGCTCGGATATGTGCATGCATCGTCCCTCGTCGCCTTCGGTTATCCTCCCCGGGGTGGGCTTTGCGCCGACGCGCCAACGGGGTGGTAGGGGGGCTGCAGCCGCGGCCGCCGCGTTTCGCCATCCGCGCGTGCGCCGCCGGATCCGAGTGGAGGTCGCGGGCGACTCGTCGATGCTTGTACTAGGGGCGCATGCCGGCAGCCCCCCGCGGGGTGCGGGACCCCCGATCGGCGTGCGAGGGACGGGCGTCCGGGCGGGCCCCGTTTCCAACTTCCCTCGGAACATTAAAACCCCCCGACCCCCTCGGTCTTCGCTCCGGCCCTATCGCTATTGCTCGGATATGTGCATCCACCGTCCCTCGTTGCCTTCGGTTATCTACCCCAGGGTGGGCCTTGCGCCGATGCCCCGATGGGGTGGCAGGGGTGGGGCTGCCGCGGCCGGCGCGTTTCGGCATCCGCGCTTGGGGGCTCGGACCCGAGTGGAGGTCGCGGGCGGCTCGTCGATGCCTGCACCGGGAGCGCATGCCGGCAGCCCCCCGCGGGGCGCCGGACCCCCGATCGGCGTGCGATGGACGGGGGGAGGGGCGGGCCCGGTTTGCAAATTCCCTCGGTACTTTAAAATCTCACGGCCCTGTCGGTGCTCCCTCCGGCCCTATCGCCACTGCTCGGATATGTGCATCCACCGTCCCTCGTTGCCTTCGGTTATCTACCCCGCGGTGGGCTTTGCGCCGATGCCCCGATGGGGTGGCAGGGGGGCACGCTCTAGGCCGTGCCACGGGGCGCGGGCGCCGGCGCCGTACGTCCCTCGCGGCGGCCGTGAGCGGCACCTCGGCTTGCTCGGTCTGTCCTCCCGGGACGCGCGACCCGTGCGACCGGGACGCGCATCCCGTGCGACCGGGACGCGTGTCCGGGCCGTTCCCGTTTGCAACGCTCCTCGGTACTTTGGAACGCTTGGGGTGGGCTTTGGGCGGATGCCCCGCCGGGGTGGTAGGGAGGGGGGGCGGCTGCTGCCGCGGCGGGACTTCCGCTCCACTCCGCACAAGTCCGTCGCCTCGCGGCGGGCGCGCCCGGCACCGTTCGTCCCCGAGGGAGCCGGCACGCGCCCGCCGAGGCCCCGGCGCATGGGCGCCGCCGCCGGCCGTCCGCGCGGCGGCCGTGCGCCGGCTTCCTCCGTCGGCCCTCCCGGGATGCGCGACCCGTGCGACCGGGACGCGCATCCCGTGAGACCGGGACGCGTGTCCGGGCCGTTCCCGTTTGCAACGCTCCTCGGTACTTTGGAACGCTTGGGGTGGGCCTTGGGCGGATGCCCCGCCGGGGTGGTAGGGAGGGGGGGCTGCTGCTGCCGCGGCGGGACTTCCGCTCCACTCCGCACAAGTCCGTCGCCTCGCGGCGGGCGCGCCCGGCACCGTTCGTCCCCGAGGGAGCCGGCACGCGCCCGCCGAGGCCCCGGCGCATGGGCGCCGCCGCCGGCCGTCCGCGCGGCGGCCGTGCGCCGGCTTCCTCCGTCGGCCCTCCCGGGATGCGCGACCCGTGCGACCGGGACGCGCATCCCGTGAGACCGGGACGCGTGTCCGGGCCGTTCCCGTTTGCAACGCTCCT
>NC_143199.1:4300000-4305000 GCF_051530095.1 Phoenix dactylifera
TTCGGCCCGTCGGCTCGCTCGGATGGGCCACGCGCAGCGGGCCCACGACGGAGCCGGCACGCTCCTTCTGCTGGCGCGGCGCTCGGTCTACGCCTCCGGCCGGCCGTTGCGGCGGCCGTGCACGGCGCTTCGGATCGGTCGGCCCGTCGTCCCGTCCCTGACGAAGTTTTCGCGGCCGCGCGCGCGCGGAGTTGGATCGGCCTTACTTGGTCCGATCCTTCGCCCTCGCATGTTGCGTGGGCTCGGTCCCGTCCCGTTCGGTGAAATCTTTGTCCGCTCTGGTGCGTCCCTGTGGGTTCCTTTGTCGGTTTTGCGGGTTCGGCCGGGCCTTCCGTGCCGGCCCGTCGGCTCGCTCGGATGGGCCCCGCGGAGTTGGCCCACGACGGAGCCGGCACGCTCCTTCCGCTGGTGCGGTGCTCGGTCTATTCCTTCGGTCGGCCCTTGCGGCGGCCGTGCGCGGTGCTTCGGATCGGTCGGCCGGTCTTCCCGTCCCTCATGAAGTGTTCGCGGCCGCGCGCGCGCGGAGTTGGATCGGCCTTACTTGGTCCGATCCTTCGCCCTCGCATGTTCCGTGGGCTCGGTCCCGTCCTGTTCGGTGAAATCTTTGTCCGCTCTGGTGCGTCCCTGTGGGTTCCTTTGTCGGTTTTGCGGGTTCGGCCGGGCCTTCCGCGCCGGCCCGTCGGCTCGCTCGGATGGGCCCCGCGGAGTTGGCCCACGACGGAGCCGGCACGCTCCTTCCGCTGGTGCGGCTCTCGGTCTACGCCTCCAGCCGGCCCTTGTGGCGGCCGTGCGCGGCGCTTCGGTTCGGTCGGCCGGTCTTCCTGTCCCTCACGAAGTGCTCGCGGCCGCGCGCGCGCGGAGTTGGATCGGCCTTACTTGGTCCGATCCGTCGCCATCGCATGTTGCGTGGGCTCGGTCCCGTCTCGGTGAAATCTTGGGCCGCTTTGGTGCGTCCCTGTGGGTTCCTTTGTCGGTTTTGCGGGCTCGGCGCCGGGCCTTCCGCGCCGGTCCGTCGGCTCGCTCGGACGGACCGTGCGCAGGTGGTCCCCGACGGAGCCGGCACGCTCCTTCCGCTGGCGCGGCGCTCGGTCTATGCCTCCGGCCGGCCCTCGCGGCGGCCGTGCGCGGCGCTTCGGTTCGGTCGGCCGGTCGTCCCGTCCCTCACGAAGTTCCTGCGGCCGCGCGTGCGTGGAGCGGGATCGGCCTTACTTGGTCGGATCCGTCGCCCTCGCCTGTTGCGGGGGCTCGGTCCCGTCCCGTTCGGTGAAAGCTTTGCCCGCTCTGGTGCGTCCCCGTGGGTTCCTTTGTCGGTTTTGCGGCCTTGGCGGCGGGCCTTCCGTGTCGGCCCGTCGTGGGCCCGCTGCGCGTCCGTGCGCGGTGCTTCGGATCGGTAGGCCCGTCGTCTGGGTCCCTTATGAAGCTTTGCGCGACCGCTCCTTTGTCGCCGGTCCCCTGTTAGGGCTGACCGAGCCCTCCGTTCGCCCCCTGGCCCGTCGCATGGGCCCCCGGCGCCTCCGCGGCGCCCCACCGAAAACTGTCACGACGCGCATCCAGCGCCGACGAGGTCGCAGGTTACGTGCGGCAGCCGGGGGGCTAGGCCGAGCGGCGGCGGGCCCGCCCACGGACGGGCGCGGGGAGGAGCGCAGCCGGCACGCGGCGCGGAGCGGCGGCGGCATGCCGCCGGGCGGCCGTCGGCTCAACCGTGCCCGAGTCCCGCGGGCACCGCGTCGCCCGGCCGGCGCGAGCGGCGGCGGGCCCGCCCGCGGACGGGCGCGGGGAGGAGCGCAGCCGGCACGCGGCGCGGAGCGGCGGCGGCATGCCGCCGGGCGGCCGACGGCTCAACCATGCCCGAGTCCCGCGGGCACCGCGTCGCCCGGCCGGCGCGAGCGGCGGCGGGCCCGCCCGCGGACGGGCGCGGGGAGGAGCGCAGCCGGCACGCGGCGCGGAGCGGCGGCGGCATGCCGCCGGGCGGCCGACGGCTCAACCATGCCCGAGTCCCGCGGGCACCGCGTCGCCCGGCCGGCGCGAGCGCACGAGGGCGGGAGGCAACCGGGCGGCGCCTGCGGAACCGGATGCGACGGCCGGCGCGGCACGGCCCCGACGGGTCCGCACCGAAGACCAGCGCGGTGCGGATCGACCGCTGATGAGGTCAGAGGTCACGTGCGGCAGCCGGCCGGCTGGCCCGAGCGGCGGCCGGCACGCGACGGGGATCGAGCGGCCCCGACGGCTTGCAGCCGGGCGGCCGACGGCTAGGCCGTACCGGAGTCCCGCGGTCGTTCGGGCGAAGGGGCGCATGCTGCGGGAAAGGCCTGCGGCGGCGAACCGTCCGCCCGGCCGGCCAAGCCTTCCGCGGCGGCGCGCACGTGGCGGCGCGGCCGAGATGACCGAGCGAAGCCCCGGCGATGGGCGGCGCGCACGTGTCCGTGCGGCCGAGATGACCGAGCGAAGCCCGGGCGGCGCCCGCCGTGCGCCCTGCCGGATCGCGCCTTCCGCCGGCGCGCAACGCCGGTCCCGCGTTCCGGCCGCGGGAGAGGCCTGCGTCGGCGAACCGTCCGCCCCGCCGGCCGAACCTTCCGCGGCTGCGCGCACGTGTCCGTGCGGCCGAGATGACCGAGCGAAGCCCCGGCGACGGGCGGCGCCCGCCGTGCGCCCCGGCGGATTGCGCGGCCCGCCGGCGCGCAACGCCGGGCCCACGTTCCGGCTGCGGGAAAGGCCTGCGGCGGCGAACCGTCCGCCCCGCCGGCCGAACCTTGCGCGGCGGCGCTTACGTGTCCGTGCGGCAGAGATGACCGAGCAAGCTCCGGCGATGGGCGGCGCCCTCCGTGCGCCCCGCCGGATCGCCTGCGAGCGGCGAGCGTCCGGGCGGGCCCCTTTCGCAACTTCCCTCGGTACTCTAAACACCCCTTGCCTCTCGGTCTTCCCCCCGACCCTCTCGGTATTTGCTCGGATATGTGCATGCATCGTCCCTCGTCGCCTTCGGTTATCCTCCCCGGGGTGGGCTTTGCGCCGACGCGCCAACGGGGTGGTAGGGGGGCTGCAGCCGCGGCCGCCGCGTTTCGCCATCCGCGCGTGCGCCGCCGGATCCGAGTGGAGGTCGCGGGCGACTCGTCGATGCTTGTACTAGGGGCGCATGCCGGCAGCCCCCCGCGGGGTGCGGGACCCCCGATCGGCGTGCGAGGGACGGGCGTCCGGGCGGGCCCCGTTTCCAACTTCCCTCGGAACATTAAAACCCCCCGACCCCCTCGGTCTTCGCTCCGGCCCTATCGCTATTGCTCGGATATGTGCATCCACCGTCCCTCGTTGCCTTCGGTTATCTACCCCAGGGTGGGCCTTGCGCCGATGCCCCGATGGGGTGGCAGGGGTGGGGCTGCCGCGGCCGGCGCGTTTCGGCATCCGCGCTTGGGGGCTCGGACCCGAGTGGAGGTCGCGGGCGGCTCGTCGATGCCTGCACCGGGAGCGCATGCCGGCAGCCCCCCGCGGGGCGCCGGACCCCCGATCGGCGTGCGATGGACGGGGGGAGGGGCGGGCCCGGTTTGCAAATTCCCTCGGTACTTTAAAATCTCACGGCCCTGTCGGTGCTCCCTCCGGCCCTATCGCCACTGCTCGGATATGTGCATCCACCGTCCCTCGTTGCCTTCGGTTATCTACCCCGCGGTGGGCTTTGCGCCGATGCCCCGATGGGGTGGCAGGGGGGCACGCTCTAGGCCGTGCCACGGGGCGCGGGCGCCGGCGCCGTACGTCCCTCGCGGCGGCCGTGAGCGGCACCTCGGCTTGCTCGGTCTGTCCTCCCGGGACGCGCGACCCGTGCGACCGGGACGCGCATCCCGTGCGACCGGGACGCGTGTCCGGGCCGTTCCCGTTTGCAACGCTCCTCGGTACTTTGGAACGCTTGGGGTGGGCTTTGGGCGGATGCCCCGCCGGGGTGGTAGGGAGGGGGGGCGGCTGCTGCCGCGGCGGGACTTCCGCTCCACTCCGCACAAGTCCGTCGCCTCGCGGCGGGCGCGCCCGGCACCGTTCGTCCCCGAGGGAGCCGGCACGCGCCCGCCGAGGCCCCGGCGCATGGGCGCCGCCGCCGGCCGTCCGCGCGGCGGCCGTGCGCCGGCTTCCTCCGTCGGCCCTCCCGGGATGCGCGACCCGTGCGACCGGGACGCGCATCCCGTGAGACCGGGACGTGTGTCCGGGCCGTTCCCGTTTGCAACGCTCCTCGGTACTTTGGAACGCTTGGGGTGGGCCTTGGGCGGATGCCCCGCCGGGGTGGTAGGGAGGGGGGGCTGCTGCTGCCGCGGCGGGACTTCCGCTCCACTCCGCACAAGTCCGTCGCCTCGCGGCGGGCGCGCCCGGCACCGTTCGTCCCCGAGGGAGCCGGCACGCGCCCGCCGAGGCCCCGGCGCATGGGCGCCGCCGCCGGCCGTCCGCGCGGCGGCCGTGCGCCGGCTTCCTCCGTCGGCCCTCCCGGGATGCGCGACCCGTGCGACCGGGACGCGCATCCCGTGAGACCGGGACGCGTGTCCGGGCCGTTCCCGTTTGCAACGCTCCTCGGTACTTTGGAACGCTTGGGGTGGGCCTTGGGCGGATGCCCCGCCGGGGTGGTAGGGAGGGGGGGCTGCTGCTGCCGCGGCGGGACTTCCGCTCCACTCCGCACAAGTCCGTCGCCTCGCGGCGGGCGGGCCCGGCACCGTTCGTCCCCGAGGGAGCCGGCCCGCGCCCGCCGAGGCCCCGGCGCATGGGCGCCCCCGCCGGCCGTCCGCGCGGCGGCCGTGCGCCGGCTTCCTCCGTCGGCCCTCCCGGGACGCGCGACCCGTGCGACCGGGACGCGCATCCCGTGCGACCGGGACGCGTGTCCGGGCGGTTCCCGTTTGCAACGCTCCTCGGTACTTTGGAACGCTTGGGGTGGGCTTTGGGCGGATGCCCCGTCGGGGTGGTAGGGAGGGGGGGCTGGCGCCGCCGCGGCGGGCCTTCCGCCCCCCTCCGCACAAGTCCGTTGCCTCGCGGCGGTCGTG
>NC_143199.1:4315000-4322500 GCF_051530095.1 Phoenix dactylifera
CTATTCCTTCGGTCGGCCCTTGCGGCGGCCGTGCGCGGTGCTTCGGATCGGTCGGCCGGTCTTCCCGTCCCTCATGAAGTGTTCGCGGCCGCGCGCGCGCGGAGTTGGATCGGCCTTACTTGGTCCGATCCTTCGCCCTCGCATGTTCCGTGGGCTCGGTCCCGTCCTGTTCGGTGAAATCTTTGTCCGCTCTGGTGCGTCCCTGTGGGTTCCTTTGTCGGTTTTGCGGGTTCGGCCGGGCCTTCCGCGCCGGCCCGTCGGCTCGCTCGGATGGGCCCCGCGGAGTTGGCCCACGACGGAGCCGGCACGCTCCTTCCGCTGGTGCGGCTCTCGGTCTACGCCACCAGCCGGCCCTTGTGGCGGCCGTGCGCGGCGCTTCGGTTCGGTCGGCCGGTCTTCCTGTCCCTCACGAAGTGCTCGCGGCCGCGCGCGCGCGGAGTTGGATCGGCCTTACTTGGTCCGATCCGTCGCCATCGCATGTTGCGTGGGCTCGGTCCCGTCTCGGTGAAATCTTGGGCCGCTTTGGTGCGTCCCTGTGGGTTCCTTTGTCGGTTTTGCGGGCTCGGCGCCGGGCCTTCCGCGCCGGTCCGTCGGCTCGCTCGGACGGACCGTGCGCAGGTGGTCCCCGACGGAGCCGGCACGCTCCTTCCGCTGGCGCGGCGCTCGGTCTATGCCTCCGGCCGGCCCTCGCGGCGGCCGTGCGCGGCGCTTCGGTTCGGTCGGCCGGTCGTCCCGTCCCTCACGAAGTTCCTGCGGCCGCGCGTGCGTGGAGCGGGATCGGCCTTACTTGGTCGGATCCGTCGCCCTCGCCTGTTGCGGGGGCTCGGTCCCGTCCCGTTCGGTGAAAGCTTTGCCCGCTCTGGTGCGTCCCCGTGGGTTCCTTTGTCGGTTTTGCGGCCTTGGCGGCGGGCCTTCCGTGTCGGCCCGTCGTGGGCCCGCTGCGCGTCCGTGCGCGGTGCTTCGGATCGGTAGGCCCGTCGTCTGGGTCCCTTACGAAGCTTTGCGCGACCGCTCCTTTGTCGCCGGTCCCCTGTTAGGGCTGACCGAGCCCTCCGTTCGCCCCCTGGCCCGTCGCATGGGCCCCCGGCGCCTCCGCGGCGCCCCACCGAAAACTGTCACGACGCGCATCCAGCGCCGACGAGGTCGCAGGTTACGTGCGGCAGCCGGGGGGCTAGGCCGAGCGGCGGCGGGCCCGCCCACGGACGGGCGCGGGGAGGAGCGCAGCCGGCACGCGGCGCGGAGCGGCGGCGGCATGCCGCCGGGCGGCCGTCGGCTCAACCGTGCCCGAGTCCCGCGGGCACCGCGTCGCCCGGCCGGCGCGAGCGGCGGCGGGCCCGCCCGCGGACGGGCGCGGGGAGGAGCGCAGCCGGCACGCGGCGCGGAGCGGCGGCGGCATGCCGCCGGGCGGCCGACGGCTCAACCATGCCCGAGTCCCGCGGGCACCGCGTCGCCCGGCCGGCGCGAGCGGCGGCGGGCCCGCCCGCGGACGGGCGCGGGGAGGAGCGCAGCCGGCACGCGGCGCGGAGCGGCGGCGGCATGCCGCCGGGCGGCCGACGGCTCAACCATGCCCGAGTCCCGCGGGCACCGCGTCGCCCGGCCGGCGCGAGCGCACGAGGGCGGGAGGCAACCGGGCGGCGCCTGCGGAACCGGATGCGACGGCCGGCGCGGCACGGCCCCGACGGGTCCGCACCGAAGACCAGCGCGGTGCGGATCGACCGCTGATGAGGTCAGAGGTTACGTGCGGCAGCCGGCCGGCTGGCCCGAGCGGCGGCCGGCACGCGACGGGGATCGAGCGGCCCCGACGGCTTGCAGCCGGGCGGCCGACGGCTAGGCCGTACCGGAGTCCCGCGGTCGTTCGGGCGAAGGGGCGCATGCTGCGGGAAAGGCCTGCGGCGGCGAACCGTCCGCCCGGCCGGCCAAGCCTTCCGCGGCGGCGCGCACGTGGCGGCGCGGCCGAGATGACCGAGCGAAGTCCCGGCGATGGGCGGCGCGCACGTGTCCGTGAGGCCGAGATGACCGAGCGAAGCCCGGGCGGCGCCCGCCGTGCGCCCTGCCGGATCGCGCCTTCCGCCGGCGCGCAACGCCGGTCCCGCGTTCCGGCCGCGGGAGAGGCCTGCGTCGGCGAACCGTCCGCCCCGCCGGCCGAACCTTCCGCGGCTGCGCGCACGTGTCCGTGCGGCCGAGATGACCGAGCGAAGCCCCGGCGACGGGCGGCGCCCGCCGTGCGCCCCGGCGGATTGCGCGGCCCGCCGGCGCGCAACGCCGGGCCCACGTTCCGGCTGCGGGAAAGGCCTGCGGCGGCGAACCGTCCGCCCCGCCGGCCGAACCTTGCGCGGCGGCGCTTACGTGTCCGTGCGGCAGAGATGACCGAGCAAGCTCCGGCGATGGGCGGCGCCCTCCGTGCGCCCCGCCGGATCGCCTGCGAGCGGCGAGCGTCCGGGCGGGCCCCTTTCGCAACTTCCCTCGGTACTCTAAACACCCCTTGCCTCTCGGTCTTCCCCCCGACCCTCTCGGTATTTGCTCGGATATGTGCATGCATCGTCCCTCGTCGCCTTCGGTTATCCTCCCCGGGGTGGGCTTTGCGCCGACGCGCCAACGGGGTGGTAGGGGGGCTGCAGCCGCGGCCGCCGCGTTTCGCCATCCGCGCGTGCGCCGCCGGATCCGAGTGGAGGTCGCGGGCGACTCGTCGATGCTTGTACTAGGGGCGCATGCCGGCAGCCCCCCGCGGGGTGCGGGACCCCCGATCGGCGTGCGAGGGACGGGCGTCCGGGCGGGCCCCGTTTCCAACTTCCCTCGGAACATTAAAACCCCCCGACCCCCTCGGTCTTCGCTCCGGCCCTATCGCTATTGCTCGGATATGTGCATCCACCGTCCCTCGTTGCCTTCGGTTATCTACCCCAGGGTGGGCCTTGCGCCGATGCCCCGATGGGGTGGCAGGGGTGGGGCTGCCGCGGCCGGCGCGTTTCGGCATCCGCGCTTGGGGGCTCGGACCCGAGTGGAGGTCGCGGGCGGCTCGTCGATGCCTGCACCGGGAGCGCATGCCGGCAGCCCCCCGCGGGGCGCCGGACCCCCGATCGGCGTGCGATGGACGGGGGGAGGGGCGGGCCCGGTTTGCAAATTCCCTCGGTACTTTAAAATCTCACGGCCCTGTCGGTGCTCCCTCCGGCCCTATCGCCACTGCTCGGATATGTGCATCCACCGTCCCTCGTTGCCTTCGGTTATCTACCCCGCGGTGGGCTTTGCGCCGATGCCCCGATGGGGTGGCAGGGGGGCACGCTCTAGGCCGTGCCACGGGGCGCGGGCGCCGGCGCCGTACGTCCCTCGCGGCGGCCGTGAGCGGCACCTCGGCTTGCTCGGTCTGTCCTCCCGGGACGCGCGACCCGTGCGACCGGGACGCGCATCCCGTGCGACCGGGACGCGTGTCCGGGCCGTTCCCGTTTGCAACGCTCCTCGGTACTTTGGAACGCTTGGGGTGGGCTTTGGGCGGATGCCCCGCCGGGGTGGTAGGGAGGGGGGGCGGCTGCTGCCGCGGCGGGACTTCCGCTCCACTCCGCACAAGTCCGTCGCCTCGCGGCGGGCGCGCCCGGCACCGTTCGTCCCCGAGGGAGCCGGCACGCGCCCGCCGAGGCCCCGGCGCATGGGCGCCGCCGCCGGCCGTCCGCGCGGCGGCCGTGCGCCGGCTTCCTCCGTCGGCCCTCCCGGGATGCGCGACCCGTGCGACCGGGACGCGCATCCCGTGAGACCGGGACGCGTGTCCGGGCCGTTCCCGTTTGCAACGCTCCTCGGTACTTTGGAACGCTTGGGGTGGGCCTTGGGCGGATGCCCCGCCGGGGTGGTAGGGAGGGGGGGCTGCTGCTGCCGCGGCGGGACTTCCGCTCCACTCCGCACAAGTCCGTCGCCTCGCGGCGGGCGCGCCCGGCACCGTTCGTCCCCGAGGGAGCCGGCACGCGCCCGCCGAGGCCCCGGCGCATGGGCGCCGCCGCCGGCCGTCCGCGCGGCGGCCGTGCGCCGGCTTCCTCCGTCGGCCCTCCCGGGATGCGCGACCCGTGCGACCGGGACGCGCATCCCGTGAGACCGGGACGCGTGTCCGGGCCGTTCCCGTTTGCAACGCTCCTCGGTACTTTGGAACGCTTGGGGTGGGCCTTGGGCGGATGCCCCGCCGGGGTGGTAGGGAGGGGGGGCTGCTGCTGCCGCGGCGGGACTTCCGCTCCACTCCGCACAAGTCCGTCGCCTCGCGGCGGGCGGGCCCGGCACCGTTCGTCCCCGAGGGAGCCGGCCCGCGCCCGCCGAGGCCCCGGCGCATGGGCGCCCCCGCCGGCCGTCCGCGCGGCGGCCGTGCGCCGGCTTCCTCCGTCGACCCTCCCGGGATGCGCGACCCGTGCGACCGGGACGCGCATCCCGTGCGACCGGGACGCGTGTCCGGGCGGTTCCCGTTTGCAACGCTCCTCGGTACTTTGGAACGCTTGGGGTGGGCTTTGGGCGGATGCCCCATCGGGGTGGTAGGGAGGGGGGGCTGGCGCCGCCGCGGCGGGCCTTCCGCCCCCCTCCGCACAAGTCCGTTGCCTCGCGGCGGTCGTGCCCGGCACCGTTCGTCCCCGACGGAGCCGTCGCGCGCCCGACGACTTTCCGGCGCACGGGCGCCGCCGCCGGCCGTCCGTGCGCGGCGGCCGTGCGCCACTTCGGCTTCGTCCGTCGGCCCTCCCGGGACGCGCGACCCGTGCGACCGGGACGCGCATCCCGTGCGACCGGGTCGCGTGTCCGGGCCGTTCCCGTTTGCAACGCTCCTCGGTACTTTGGAACGCTTGGGGTGGGCTTTGGGCGGATGCCCCGCCGGGGTGGTAGGGAGGGGGGGTCTGCTGCCGCCGCGGCGGGCCTTCCGCTCCACTCCGCACAGGACTGTTGCCTCGCGGCGGACTTGCCCGGCACATTTCGTCCCCGACGGAGCCGGCACGCGCCTGCCGACTTCCCGGCGCACGGGCGCTGCCTTCGGCTGTCCGCGCGGCGGCCGTGCGCCGGCTTCCTCCGTCGGCCCTCCCGGGATGCGCGACCCGTGCGACCGGGACGCGCATCCCGTGCGACCGGGACGCGCATCCCGTGCGACCGGGACGCGCATCCCGTGAGACCGGGACGCGTGTCCGGGCCGTTCCCGTTTGCAACGCTCCTCGGTACTTTGGAACGCTTGGGGTGGGCCTTGGGCGGATGCCCCGCCGGGGTGGTAGGGAGGGGGGGCTGCTGCTGCCGCGGCGGGACTTCCGCTCCACTCCGCACAAGTCCGTCGCCTCGCGGCGGGCGCGCCCGGCACCGTTCGTCCCCGAGGGAGCCGGCACGCGCCCGCCGAGGCCCCGGCGCATGGGCGCCGCCGCCGGCCGTCCGCGCGGCGGCCGTGCGCCGGCTTCCTCCGTCGGTCCTCCCGGGATGCGCGACCCGTGCGACCGGGACGCGCATCCCGTGAGACCGGGACGCGTGTCCGGGCCGTTCCCGTTTGCAACGCTCCTCGGTACTTTGGAACGCTTGGGGTGGGCCTTGGGCGGATGCCCCGCCGGGGTGGTAGGGAGGGGGGGCTGCTGCTGCCGCGGCGGGACTTCCGCTCCACTCCGCACAAGTCCGTCGCCTCGCGGCGGGCGGGCCCGGCACCGTTCGTCCCCGAGGGAGCCGGCCCGCGCCCGCCGAGGCCCCGGCGCATGGGCGCCCCCGCCGGCCGTCCGCGCGGCGGCCGTGCGCCGGCTTCCTCCGTCGGCCCTCCCGGGATGCGCGACCCGTGCGACCGGGACGCGCATCCCGTGAGACCGGGACGCGTGTCCGGGCCGTTCCCGTTTGCAACGCTCCTCGGTACTTTGGAACGCTTGGGGTGGGCCTTGGGCGGATGCCCCGCCGGGGTGGTAGGGAGGGGGGGCTGCTGCTGCCGCGGCGGGACTTCCGCTCCACTCCGCACAAGTCCGTCGCCTCGCGGCGGGCGCGCCCGGCACCGTTCGTCCCCGAGGGAGCCGGCACGCGCCCGCCGAGGCCCCGGCGCATGGGCGCCGCCGCCGGCCGTCCGCGCGGCGGCCGTGCGCCGGCTTCCTCCGTCGGCCCTCCCGGGATGCGCGACCCGTGCGACCGGGACGCGCATCCCGTGAGACCGGGACGCGTGTCCGGGCCGTTCCCGTTTGCAACGCTCCTCGGTACTTTGGAACGCTTGGGGTGGGCCTTGGGCGGATGCCCCGCCGGGGTGGTAGGGAGGGGGGGCTGCTGCTGCCGCGGCGGGACTTCCGCTCCACTCCGCACAAGTCCGTCGCCTCGCGGCGGGCGGGCCCGGCACCGTTCGTCCCCGAGGGAGCCGGCCCGCGCCCGCCGAGGCCCCGGCGCATGGGCGCCCCCGCCGGCCGTCCGCGCGGCGGCCGTGCGCCGGCTTCCTCCGTCGGCCCTCCCGGGACGCGCGACCCGTGCGACCGGGACGCGCATCCCGTGCGACCGGGACGCGTGTCCGGGCGGTTCCCGTTTGCAACGCTCCTCGGTACTTTGGAACGCTTGGGGTGGGCTTTGGGCGGATGCCCCGTCGGGGTGGTAGGGAGGGGGGGCTGGCGCCGCCGCGGCGGGCCTTCCGCCCCCCTCCGCACAAGTCCGTTGCCTCGCGGCGGTCGTGCCCGGCACCGTTCGTCCCCGACGGAGCCGTCGCGCGCCCGACGACTTTCCGGCGCACGGGCGCCGCCGCCGGCCGTCCGTGCGCGGCGGCCGTGCGCCACTTCGGCTTCGTCCGTCGGCCCTCCCGGGACGCGCGACCCGTGCGACCGGGACGCGCATCCCGTGCGACCGGGTCGCGTGTCCGGGCCGTTCCCGTTTGCAACGCTCCTCGGTACTTTGGAACGCTTGGGGTGGGCTTTGGGCGGATGCCCCGCCGGGGTGGTAGGGAGGGGGGGTCTGCTGCCGCCGCGGCGGGCCTTCCGCTCCACTCCGCACAGGACCGTTGCCTCGCGGCGGACTTGCCCGGCACATTTCGTCCCCGACGGAGCCGGCACGCGCCTGCCGACTTCCCGGCGCACGGGCGCTGCCTTCGGCCGTCCGTGCCCGGCGGCCGTGCGCCACTTCGGCTCCCTCCATCGGCCCTCCCGGGAAGCGCGTCCCGGACGTTCCGGATGCGCACCCCGTGCGACCGGGACTCGCGTCCGGGCCGTTTCCGTGTGCAATGCTCCTCGATTCGCTGGAGCCCTTGGGGTGGGCCTTCGGAGGATGCCCCGCTGGGGAGGTAAGGGGGTGTGTCCTGCCTGGGCGGGCCTTCCGCCCGAGCCCGTCGCCCAGCGCGGATGGTCGCGCCGCGCGGGCGGGCGCGCCGCGCGTGCGCGGGGCCGTTGGCCGGTGACGCGCAAGGACGGGCGCGCTGGGCCGATCGGCCGCTCGGGCGCGCGCTTCGTCGTGCTCCCGCGCCTTGGCGCGCGCGCGGCCGCGGCGTGGTCGCTCGGTTCTGCGCATTTGGCCCGCGCGGATGGGCGCGTCGCGCGGGCGGCCGGGCCGCGCGGGCGGGCG
>NC_143199.1:4332500-4335000 GCF_051530095.1 Phoenix dactylifera
CTGCGCGTCCGTGCGCGGTGCTTCGGATCGGTAGGCCCGTCGTCTGGGTCCCTTACGAAGCTTTGCGCGACCGCTCCTTTGTCGCCGGTCCCCTGTTAGGGCTGACCGAGCCCTCCGTTCGCCCCCTGGCCCGTCGCATGGGCCCCCGGCGCCTCCGCGGCGCCCCACCGAAAACTGTCACGACGCGCATCCAGCGCCGACGAGGTCGCAGGTTACGTGCGGCAGCCGGGGGGCTAGGCCGAGCGGCGGCGGGCCCGCCCACGGACGGGCGCGGGGAGGAGCGCAGCCGGCACGCGGCGCGGAGCGGCGGCGGCATGCCGCCGGGCGGCCGTCGGCTCAACCGTGCCCGAGTCCCGCGGGCACCGCGTCGCCCGGCCGGCGCGAGCGGCGGCGGGCCCGCCCGCGGACGGGCGCGGGGAGGAGCGCAGCCGGCACGCGGCGCGGAGCGGCGGCGGCATGCCGCCGGGCGGCCGACGGCTCAACCATGCCCGAGTCCCGCGGGCACCGCGTCGCCCGGCCGGCGCGAGCGGCGGCGGGCCCGCCCGCGGACGGGCGCGGGGAGGAGCGCAGCCGGCACGCGGCGCGGAGCGGCGGCGGCATGCCGCCGGGCGGCCGACGGCTCAACCATGCCCGAGTCCCGCGGGCACCGCGTCGCCCGGCCGGCGCGAGCGCACGAGGGCGGGAGGCAACCGGGCGGCGCCTGCGGAACCGGATGCGACGGCCGGCGCGGCACGGCCCCGACGGGTCCGCACCGAAGACCAGCGCGGTGCGGATCGACCGCTGATGAGGTCAGAGGTTACGTGCGGCAGCCGGCCGGCTGGCCCGAGCGGCGGCCGGCACGCGACGGGGATCGAGCGGCCCCGACGGCTTGCAGCCGGGCGGCCGACGGCTAGGCCGTACCGGAGTCCCGCGGTCGTTCGGGCGAAGGGGCGCATGCTGCGGGAAAGGCCTGCGGCGGCGAACCGTCCGCCCGGCCGGCCAAGCCTTCCGCGGCGGCGCGCACGTGGCGGCGCGGCCGAGATGACCGAGCGAAGCCCCGGCGATGGGCGGCGCGCACGTGTCCGTGCGGCCGAGATGACCGAGCGAAGCCCGGGCGGCGCCCGCCGTGCGCCCTGCCGGATCGCGCCTTCCGCCGGCGCGCAACGCCGGTCCCGCGTTCCGGCCGCGGGAGAGGCCTGCGTCGGCGAACCGTCCGCCCCGCCGGCCGAACCTTCCGCGGCTGCGCGCACGTGTCCGTGCGGCCGAGATGACCGAGCGAAGCCCCGGCGACGGGCGGCGCCCGCCGTGCGCCCCGGCGGATTGCGCGGCCCGCCGGCGCGCAACGCCGGGCCCACGTTCCGGCTGCGGGAAAGGCCTGCGGCGGCGAACCGTCCGCCCCGCCGGCCGAACCTTGCGCGGCGGCGCTTACGTGTCCGTGCGGCAGAGATGACCGAGCAAGCTCCGGCGATGGGCGGCGCCCTCCGTGCGCCCCGCCGGATCGCCTGCGAGCGGCGAGCATCCGGGCGGGCCCCTTTCGCAACTTCCCTCGGTACTCTAAACACCCCTTGCCTCTCGGTCTTCCCCCCGACCCTCTCGGTATTTGCTCGGATATGTGCATGCATCGTCCCTCGTCGCCTTCGGTTATCCTCCCCGGGGTGGGCTTTGCGCCGACGCGCCAACGGGGTGGTAGGGGGGCTGCAGCCGCGGCCGCCGCGTTTCGCCATCCGCGCGTGCGCCGCCGGATCCGAGTGGAGGTCGCGGGCGACTCGTCGATGCTTGTACTAGGGGCGCATGCCGGCAGCCCCCCGCGGGGTGCGGGACCCCCGATCGGCGTGCGAGGGACGGGCGTCCGGGCGGGCCCCGTTTCCAACTTCCCTCGGAACATTAAAACCCCCCGACCCCCTCGGTCTTCGCTCCGGCCCTATCGCTATTGCTCGGATATGTGCATCCACCGTCCCTCGTTGCCTTCGGTTATCTACCCCAGGGTGGGCCTTGCGCCGATGCCCCGATGGGGTGGCAGGGGTGGGGCTGCCGCGGCCGGCGCGTTTCGGCATCCGCGCT
Organism: Phoenix dactylifera; assembly: GCF_051530095.1. Lineage (NCBI taxonomy): Eukaryota > Viridiplantae > Streptophyta > Magnoliopsida > Arecales > Arecaceae > Phoenix > Phoenix dactylifera. The sequence goes on from NC_143199.1 coordinate 4,334,541, forward strand.
TGGGGGCTCGGACCCGAGTGGAGGTCGCGGGCGGCTCGTCGATGCCTGCACCGGGAGCGCATGCCGGCAGCCCCCCGCGGGGCGCCGGACCCCCGATCGGCGTGCGATGGACGGGGGGAGGGGCGGGCCCGGTTTGCAAATTCCCTCGGTACTTTAAAATCTCACGGCCCTGTCGGTGCTCCCTCCGGCCCTATCGCCACTGCTCGGATATGTGCATCCACCGTCCCTCGTTGCCTTCGGTTATCTACCCCGCGGTGGGCTTTGCGCCGATGCCCCGATGGGGTGGCAGGGGGGCACGCTCTAGGCCGTGCCACGGGGCGCGGGCGCCGGCGCCGTACGTCCCTCGCGGCGGCCGTGAGCGGCACCTCGGCTTGCTCGGTCTGTCCTCCCGGGACGCGCGACCCGTGCGACCGGGACGCGCATCCCGTGCGACCGGGACGCGTGTCCGGGCCGTTCCTGT
>NC_143199.1:4345000-4360000 GCF_051530095.1 Phoenix dactylifera
CCCCATCAATTTGGTGCTTTCATTGAGAGATATTCTTCAAGGAGGTAACGTTCTCATCTACAGAAAATTCCAGATCTGATTTTTGGTGTTTGGGGAATAGATTTTTGAAGCATATTAGGATCTGGAGTTGTTTTAAAAATTCTGCAACCCCATATCCTTGATCTGAAATTCTGCAATACATATAACTTGATGTTGGAGGATCCTGCAGAAATTTTCAGATCTGAATTGGAGTGTTGGAAGATTGGAATTGGGTGTTAAATATATTTGATCCATTGCTGTTTTAACTTTCTGAAACCCATATTGGTTGGTCCGAGGGAGATTAAAATTTCTGCAGCCCATATATCTTAGTCTGAAGTTCATAAAAAAATCTGCATCTTATATTGGGCTTGAACTTGTATTCGATTGGGAGATTTAATCTTCTGTTTTTCATCCTTGTGAAACTCCTGTCGGAGGTTGATTGAGTGGTGTACACGTCAGGTGGGTTGGTTCATCCCTTGGGTGACAACCGCAGGAGGATTGGGGACTGGTTTGTGAAGTTTCTGTGTTGCAGAAAAATTCTGCAACTAGGTATTTGCTTGGGGTGTTAAGAAGGGTTTTTCTGAAGCTTTAATTCTGATTTTTTGTGGAGAGTATCTGAGGGTATTAGTTACTGTCATAGGCCTCTTCGTGGGGTGATTTGAGTCTGCCTTGAAGGTGAAACTGGCTGCTGAAGTTTGTGGACTGCCGCAGAAATTTTCAGCAACCCAGAAATTTTCTTTGTGCAGCAAGTTTTGGAGATTGTTGAGTTCTGATTTTTGGGAGTTTGAGGGGCTGTTGTCTCAAGGTTTTTGAGTCCTAAAACAGAGGGTTAACAGGAGATGGAGTCCCCCCATTATAGCAACCAAGATAGGAGGTTAGAAGCCCTTGAAGTTAGTTCAGCCAACCTTAACCGCGCATTGGAAACCTTGTCCAATACTATGGCTGCAAATATGGCTGAAATAAGGAGAGAAAACAATGCCAACATGGAGAGGTTGGAAAGGAGGATGCTAGAGAGGGAACATAAGAGGGTGCAAGAGGAAGTGCCTAGGTCGCATGCCGCACGGCAGGGCCGGGCAAGGTATGAGAGCGATGCCATTAGTGTTCAGGGTACACATCATGTAGATCATGACATTAGGCACCATGGGCGAATGGGAGGAAGGATTGAAGCCGAAGGCTTAGTGTTTGAGAGGTGGCTTGATGATGAGCGGGTTAGTAATGGCCATAACAATCATGATGAGGCCGATAGTGAACCCGAAGAACGCCCCTTCCATGCTCAAAGGCCTTATGGCCGGAGAGAACCCATGGCAAGGAGAGGAAGAAACATGCGGGGTAATGACTTTGGAGATGATGACTATAGGGGTCCACGGCCTAGAGGAGAAGGGCTTAGAAAACCCAAAATTGACTTCCCAAAGTTTGGTGGAGGAGACCCGTATGAGTGGCTTGACAAGGCGGATCAGTACTTTGACGTTTATGACATCCCACGGGCTGATCGGGTGACCCTAGCCAGTTTTCACTTAGAGGGTAGGGCTAGCCGATGGTGGAGGTGGATCCGGGCCTTGTATGAGAAAGAAGGGAGAAGGTTGGGGTGGACGGCCTTTATGGATGAATTCATGAAACAATGGGGACCATCCCCCGTTGTCAATCATCATGGTCAACTTGCCAAACTTAAACAAGAAGGCAAAGTCCAGACCTACATCGATGAGTTCCGGCAATTACAAACTATGGTCAGCGGATGGTCCGACGAAGCCTTGCTTGGTACCTTCATCGACGGCCTCAAACCATGGCTAGCCAAGGAGATCAAACTCAAACAACCAACACGGCTACAAGAGGCAATGCGCATGGCGGAGATCCTAGACCAAAGCTACAACCCGGAACGACGTCCAACCAAGGATGGTGCCATCAGCAAGTTCACCAAACCACAACCATCCAAGGTAAATTTCAGATCCAAAGAGATAACTTCAACAGGTTCCAAAAATCAGCAAAGGGAGGTAAAGAAGTTGTCACGTGATGAGCTGCAAGACTACATAAAAAAGGGTCTATGTTTCAAGTGCGGTGAAAAGTGGAGCCGGGAGCATCGTTGTAAGACCGGCCAAGTCTACGTCCTTGATGCAAGCAGCGACGAAGAGCCCGCTGCATCTGAAAATTCAGATAGCAGCAGCGAGGAGGAAGATCACCCCGAAGAGACCGAACCATGTGCAGAAAATCAGCAAGCCGAATTGTCACTCAATGCACTTTGCGGCGCACCAAAACCCTCGACAATGAGGCTCATGGCTTGGATCGGCAAGCATGAAGTCTCCTTGTTAGTGGACAGCGGCTCTTCTCACAATTTCATCAACTCAGCAATCGTACGCAAGGTTGGACTCAAAGGTACATCGGTTTCACCGTTTGACGTAAAAATTGCTAGTGGTGAAAAATTACTATGTGCTGAAATTGTTAATAATGTAAAGATGAATGTACAAGGGGTGAGAGTTAAAGCCGATCTACATGTACTTCAGTTAGTCGGCTTAGACATTGTATTGGGAAATGCATGGTTACGCAGTCTAGGCCGGGTGGTGACCGACTTCGACGCGATGACCATGGAGTTTAAACTTGGTGGCCGAAAGAGGACATGGACGGCCTTGAGCAGCAAGGAAGTACGGCCTTGCGAGGCCAACATGATAGAAAAACTTTGCAAAGGAGGGGCTAGCTGCTTTGCCGTTGTTATGGCTAGCCCGAACCAAGAAGGTCCTCTCCAAGCTGATGCAGAAATTCAGCAGCAGCAGCAAGCACTTGAGGGGCTGCCACCACCAATCCGGAGGGTGTTAGAGGCTCATCAAAGTGTCCTCCAGAAGCCTACTTCCCTCCCGCCACAACGAGACTTTGATCATCCAATTCGGATGAAAGATGAGGCTGCTGCAGTCAATGTTCCACCATACAGGTACGCACACTTTCAAAAGGGAGAAATTGAGCGTCAAGTTGATGAAATGCTTAGCCAGGGGCTGATCCGACATAGCTCGAGTCCCTTCTCCTCACCCGTCCTATTGGTGAGAAAGAAGGATGGCTCATGGAGGTTCTGCACCGACTACCGAGCTCTTAATGAAGCAACCATCAAAGACCGTTTTCCGATCCCTACGGTGGACGAGATGCTCGATGAATTGCATGGTGCCAAGTTCTTCACCAAATTGGACTTACGAGCCGGCTACCATCAAATCAGAATGAAAGAGGAGGATGTGCACAAGACGGCCTTCAGGACACATTCCGGCCACTACGAGTACTTGGTGATGCCATTCGGTCTATGCAATGCGCCATCAACATTCCAAGCGGCCATGAACGAAATTTTCAGACCCCACTTGCGAAGGTTTGTCTTAGTATTTTTTGATGACATCTTGATATATTCCAGATCCATGGACGAGCACCTTGAGCACTTGGAGATTGTTCTACGCACCTTGGAGGAGCACCACTTTCACATCAAGCCTTCAAAGTGTGCATTCGCACAAGCGGAGCTCGAGTACTTGGGCCACATAATTTCAGCCGAAGGAGTTCGTGTGGATCAGCGAAAAATTCAGGCCATGCTCGATTGGCCATGGCCGAAGGATATCACAGCCCTAAGAGGATTTTTGGGGCTAACAGGCTACTACCGACGATTCGTAAAGGATTATGGGCTGATTGCAAAGCCACTAACCACCATGCTGAAGAAAGGAGGTTTCATGTGGACCATTCAAGCACGCAAGGCATTTGAAGACCTCAAGGAAGCTATGACACAAACACCGGTACTTGCCTTGCCCGACTTTTCCAAACCGTTCGAGGTCTACACCGACGCTAGTGGCGAAGGTATAGGTGCTGTTTTGGTGCAGGAACGACGACCCTTGGCCTTTATTTCCAAAGCATTAGGGCCAAGAAAGAAGGCTTGGAGCACCTACGCAAGAGAATTGTTGGCGGTTGTACATGCGGTGAAGATTTGGAGGCCATACCTTCTCGGCCGGCGCTTCACCATCATCACAGACCAGCAAGCCCTCCGCCATCTACTTCAACAGAAGATAGTGACTCCCGAGCAGCAAAAATTTCTTGTCAAATTGCTGGGATTCGAGTACGACATCATCTATCAACCCGGCAAAGAAAACAAGGTGGCTGACGCGTTGTCGCGAAGGGAGAACGACCAGATGTTGTGGGTGGCTGAAGACATGGATGAGCCGCAGAATTTTGCAGCAATCAGCGGCGTTGATTGGAGGATTTGGGACCGAGTTCGTGAAGCATCAAAGCTTGACGCCCGAGCACAAGAAATCCAAGAGAAACTTGATGCAGCGGCTACGGGTGTTGCAGAATTTAAGGTGCGTGATGGTCTGATTTTTTACAAGGGAAATATCTATGTCCCCGACGTCCCCGACTTGAGAAGAAACATCTTAGACCACTTCCACAACAGCAAGGAAGGTGGCCATTCAGGATGGCTTCGCACCTATCTTCGTGTGAAGCACTTTTTCTATTGGGAAGGGTTGAAGCGCGACGTCAAAACCTTGGTGGCCGAGTGCGAGACATGCCAGAAGACCAAATATGATCCACGGGCACCCACCGGACTGCTGCAACCACTTCCCATTCCGAACATGATATGGGAGGATCTGACCATGGACTTCATCGAGGGTCTACCAGCAAGCAAAGGCTACGAAGTGATCCTAGTGGTGGTTGATCGGCTAAGTAAGTATGCACACTTCATACCTCTTAAACATCCTTACACAGCCAAGTCAGTTGCACATGCATTCGTGGAGACCATTGTTCGACTCCATGGAGTACCAAGGAGCATCGTCACCGACCGAGATCGAGTCTTCATGAGTACTTTCTGGAAGGAGCTGTTCACCTTGCAAGGAAGCAAACTGAAAGCCAGTTCCTCTTACCACCCGCAGACGGACGGACAAACAGAGATAGTCAACAGGACCTTGGGGCAATACTTGCGCTGCTTCTGCCATGAGCAACAATCACGATGGGAAGCTTTCATACCCTGGGCTGAATTCTGGTATAATACTTCCTACCACTCATCCATTAAATTGAGTCCTTTTGAACTTGTGTATGGGAGGCCCCCTCCACTACTGACTACATATGAGAGAGGCACGGCCCGAAGTGAGGAAGTTGAACAAGAATTAATGACAAGAGACGAAGTCCTAGCAAATGCAAAAAGAGAGCTTCAGAAGGCACAAGAAAGAATGAAGAGGTACTATGACCAAGGTCGCCGAGAAGTTGTCTTCAACCCTGGCCAGTATGTCTACTTAAAGCTGAAGCCCTACCAACAGAAATCATTAAAAGACAAGTTCAGCCGCAAGCTATCTCAAAAATTTTATGGACCGTTCAGAATCATAGAACGCATCGGAGAGGTTGCCTACCGACTGGAGTTACCCGCCTCATCTCATCTGCATCCAGTCTTCCATGTGTCGTTGCTCAAAGAGAAGGTTGGTGACCCGACATTAGTTGCACCGGACCTTCCCATATTCAACGAAGAGGGTCGACTACTTCTACAACCAGTTGAAGCTCTCAAGTACCGCATATGGAGACGAGGCCGAGAACGACGCAAAATCTGGCAAGTCTTGATTCAGTGGGGCGGCTTGCCCAAGGAAGATGCTACGTGGGAGGACTATGACGAGGTCTCTCAGAGGTACCCTAACTTCATCCTTGAGGGCAAGGATGTTCTTCAAGGGAGGAGGAATGTTGAGGACCCCCGCAAGCCACGCCGCAAGAGGAGCAACAGTCGCACACCAACTGAGGGCCAAAGTAGCCATGCCAACCAAAGAGGGCCATCGGACCACAAGGAGGCCAACGGAGGGTCAAGCCAAGGCCAACTACTTTGCTTGGAAAGCCTTGGCCAACCACCTTCATACGGCCGAGCACGCCCAACCTCGGCCAAGCCAAACATGTGCCCATGCATGCCCAAGCCATGGCCAAGCATGCCCAACCTTGGCCGAACCCGCCGCGCGCACCGCCCCGCCGAAGCCAAGCCACAGCCCAATCCTGCCATTGCTACAGTGCAGCGAGGTTCTTGGCCAAGAACCTCGCATGCTACAGTGCTACAGTGCCCGTGCCCAGGCCCCTGCGCGCCCAGGCCCGCGCCCAGCCCCGCCCGCGCGCCCAGGCCCGCGCCCAGCCCCGCCCGCGCGCCCAGGCCCGCGCCCAGCCCCGCCCGCGCGCCTGCCCGCCCGTGCGCCCAGCAGGCCGACCGCCCGCGCCCGCCCGCGCGCCAGCCAGCGCGCCCGCGCCCGCCCGCGCGCCCGCCCGCGCGCCCGCCAGCGCGCCCGCCCGCGCGCCCGCCCGCGCGCCCGCGCCCGCCCGCGCGCCCGCGCCCGCCCGCGCGCCCGCCCGCGCGCCCGCGCCCGCCCGCGCGCCCGCCCGCGCGCCTGCGCCCGCCCGCCTGCGCCCGCCCGTGCGCCAGCCGACCGCGCCCGCCCGTGCGCCAGCGCCCACGCGCGCGCCCGTGCGCGCCCGCCCGCCTGGCGCGCGCCCAGTCCCAGTCCCGCCCGGACTGGGACACGCCCAGCCGGGACGCGCGACCCGGTCAACCGGGACTCGCGTCCCGTGCGTCCGGTCCGCGGAACTCAAGCATATCCACCCTCCATCCCTCTCCATCCAAGGGCCAAGAAGCAAGCCAAAGTTCAGCCGTGGGAGGGCCCTTCTTGGGTGATCTTTAGCCATCCATATCATGCCAATCAACGGAGGAGAAGCCTTGGAGCCATAGTGCCATGTTTTGTCTAGGGCTTAGGGTATAAAAAGAGATGTAAAGGGGCCATTGGAGGCTATGAAGAGTTCTTTTGAGAGTCATGGTTATGTCGGCCGTAAGGCTTGGGCGGCGTTTGTGCCGAGTTCGGTCTTAGATCTTGTGTTCTAGGACTTGGGCTAGTGGTAGATACATCAATCTCCACTAGATTGGGCTAGGAAGAGATCTCTTCAATCTCTCTCTAGATTTCCTTTGCTTTCTTTTCTATTGTTCTTCGTTCTTCAAGTTAGTGGAATACAAATCAAGTTTTCTTCATTGTTGATCTCTTTCATTGAGTTAATCCACCGGCGTTACCTACAATCGGTCCACCATCAAAGGATTTTGGAGGCGCACGCGAGGAGCGCAAGGAAAAGAGGCTTGGTGAGGGGCTTTGGACCGTGAGCCCCCATCAGCGCGGCCGGGGCGTCGGCGCGGGCGCGCGCGGCCGTGGCCTGGGCGCGGCGCGGCCGGGGCCTGGGCGGGCGCGGCGCGGCCGGGGCCTGGGCGGGCGCGGCCGGGGCCTGGGCGCGGCGCGGCCGGGGCCTGGGCGCGGCCGTGGCCTGGGCGCGGGCGCGCGCGCCAGGCGCGCAGCGCGGCCGTGGCCTGGGCGCGGGCGCGCGCGGCCGCGTGCGGCTGGGGCTCATGGGCGCGGCTTGGGCCGCGCATGGGCATGCCATGGCTTTGGCACGCTGGGCACCGTCTTGGCCGACCTTGGAGGCACTTGGCCAAGCATTGGAGGCCTTGGCTTGGCCTAGGCTTGGCCAAGTGTGAATGGGCTTGGCCTATTGCGAAGAGTCACGGCAAAGGTTCGACCGAAGCTCGCGGCGCCCCGGACGGAGCCGGGCCGCTCCCGCCTTTGCCGCGGCGCACGGGCGCCGCCGCCGTCCGGCCGTCGCGGCGGCCGCGCACGGCACTTCGGCTTCCTCCGTCGGCCCTCCCGGGACGCGCGACCCGTGCGACCGGGACGCGCATCCCGTGCGACCGGGACGCATGTCCGGGCGGTTCCCGTTTGCAACGCTCCTCGGTACTTTGGAACGCTTGGGGTGGGCTTTGGGCGGATGCCCCGCTGGGGTGGTAGGGAGGGGGGGCTGCTGCCGCCGCGGCGGGCCTTCCGCTCCACTCCGCACAAGCCCGCCGTGGGCACTCGCTGCGGGCGTGCCCGGCACCGTTCGTCCTCGAGGGATTCGGCCCGTCGGCTCGCTCGGATGGGCCACGCGCAGCGGGCCCACGACGGAGCCGGCACGCTCCTTCTGCTGGCGCGGCGCTCGGTCTACGCCTCCGGCCGGCCGTTGCGGCGGCCGTGCACGGCGCTTCGGATCGGTCGGCCCGTCGTCCCGTCCCTGACGAAGTTTTCGCGGCCGCGCGCGCGCGGAGTTGGATCGGCCTTACTTGGTCCGATCCTTCGCCCTCGCATGTTGCGTGGGCTCGGTCCCGTCCCGTTCGGTGAAATCTTTGTCCGCTCTGGTGCGTCCCTGTGGGTTCCTTTGTCGGTTTTGCGGGTTCGGCCGGGCCTTCCGTGCCGGCCCGTCGGCTCGCTCGGATGGGCCCCGCGGAGTTGGCCCACGACGGAGCTGGCACGCTCCTTCCGCTGGTGCGGTGCTCGGTCTATTCCTTCGGTCGGCCCTTGCGGCGGCCGTGCGCGGTGCTTCGGATCGGTCGGCCGGTCTTCCCGTCCCTCATGAAGTGTTCGCGGCCGCGCGCGCGCGGAGTTGGATCGGCCTTACTTGGTCCGATCCTTCGCCCTCGCATGTTCCGTGGGCTCGGTCCCGTCCTGTTCGGTGAAATCTTTGTCCGCTCTGGTGCGTCCCTGTGGGTTCCTTTGTCGGTTTTGCGGGTTCGGCCGGGCCTTCCGCGCCGGCCCGTCGGCTCGCTCGGATGGGCCCCGCGGAGTTGGCCCACGACGGAGCCGGCACGCTCCTTCCGCTGGTGCGGCTCTCGGTCTACGCCTCCAGCCGGCCCTTGTGGCGGCCGTGCGCGGCGCTTCGGTTCGGTCGGCCGGTCTTCCTGTCCCTCACGAAGTGCTCGCGGCCGCGCGCGCGCGGAGTTGGATCGGCCTTACTTGGTCCGATCCGTCGCCATCGCATGTTGCGTGGGCTCGGTCCCGTCTCGGTGAAATCTTGGGCCGCTTTGGTGCGTCCCTGTGGGTTCCTTTGTCGGTTTTGCGGGCTCGGCGCCGGGCCTTCCGCGCCGGTCCGTCGGCTCGCTCGGACGGACCGTGCGCAGGTGGTCCCCGACGGAGCCGGCACGCTCCTTCCGCTGGCGCGGCGCTCGGTCTATGCCTCCGGCCGGCCCTCGCGGCGGCCGTGCGCGGCGCTTCGGTTCGGTCGGCCGGTCGTCCCGTCCCTCACGAAGTTCCTGCGGCCGCGCGTGCGTGGAGCGGGATCGGCCTTACTTGGTCGGATCCGTCGCCCTCGCCTGTTGCGGGGGCTCGGTCCCGTCCCGTTCGGTGAAAGCTTTGCCCGCTCTGGTGCGTCCCCGTGGGTTCCTTTGTCGGTTTTGCGGCCTTGGCGGCGGGCCTTCCGTGTCGGCCCGTCGTGGGCCCGCTGCGCGTCCGTGCGCGGTGCTTCGGATCGGTAGGCCCGTCGTCTGGGTCCCTTACGAAGCTTTGCGCGACCGCTCCTTTGTCGCCGGTCCCCTGTTAGGGCTGACCGAGCCCTCCGTTCGCCCCCTGGCCCGTCGCATGGGCCCCCGGCGCCTCCGCGGCGCCCCACCGAAAACTGTCACGACGCGCATCCAGCGCCGACGAGGTCGCAGGTTACGTGCGGCAGCCGGGGGGCTAGGCCGAGCGGCGGCGGGCCCGCCCACGGACGGGCGCGGGGAGGAGCGCAGCCGGCACGCGGCGCGGAGCGGCGGCGGCATGCCGCCGGGCGGCCGTCGGCTCAACCGTGCCCGAGTCCCGCGGGCACCGCGTCGCCCGGCCGGCGCGAGCGGCGGCGGGCCCGCCCGCGGACGGGCGCGGGGAGGAGCGCAGCCGGCACGCGGCGCGGAGCGGCGGCGGCATGCCGCCGGGCGGCCGACGGCTCAACCATGCCCGAGTCCCGCGGGCACCGCGTCGCCCGGCCGGCGCGAGCGGCGGCGGGCCCGCCCGCGGACGGGCGCGGGGAGGAGCGCAGCCGGCACGCGGCGCGGAGCGGCGGCGGCATGCCGCCGGGCGGCCGACGGCTCAACCATGCCCGAGTCCCGCGGGCACCGCGTCGCCCGGCCGGCGCGAGCGCACGAGGGCGGGAGGCAACCGGGCGGCGCCTGCGGAACCGGATGCGATGGCCGGCGCGGCACGGCCCCGACGGGTCCGCACCGAAGACCAGCGCGGTGCGGATCGACCGCTGATGAGGTCAGAGGTTACGTGCGGCAGCCGGCCGGCTGGCCCGAGCGGCGGCCGGCACGCGACGGGGATCGAGCGGCCCCGACGGCTTGCAGCCGGGCGGCCGACGGCTAGGCCGTACCGGAGTCCCGCGGTCGTTCGGGCGAAGGGGCGCATGCTGCGGGAAAGGCCTGCGGCGGCGAACCGTCCGCCCGGCCGGCCAAGCCTTCCGCGGCGGCGCGCACGTGGCGGCGCGGCCGAGATGACCGAGCGAAGCCCCGGCGATGGGCGGCGCGCACGTGTCCGTGCGGCCGAGATGACCGAGCGAAGCCCGGGCGGCGCCCGCCGTGCGCCCTGCCGGATCGCGCCTTCCGCCGGCGCGCAACGCCGGTCCCGCGTTCCGGCCGCGGGAGAGGCCTGCGTCGGCGAACCGTCCGCCCCGCCGGCCGAACCTTCCGCGGCTGCGCGCACGTGTCCGTGCGGCCGAGATGACCGAGCGAAGCCCCGGCGACGGGCGGCGCCCGCCGTGCGCCCCGGCGGATTGCGCGGCCCGCCGGCGCGCAACGCCGGGCCCACGTTCCGGCTGCAGGAAAGGCCTGCGGCGGCGAACCGTCCGCCCCGCCGGCCGAACCTTGCGCGGCGGCGCTTACGTGTCCGTGCGGCAGAGATGACCGAGCAAGCTCCGGCGATGGGCGGCGCCCTCCGTGCGCCCCGCCGGATCGCCTGCGAGCGGCGAGCGTCCGGGCGGGCCCCTTTCGCAACTTCCCTCGGTACTCTAAACACCCCTTGCCTCTCGGTCTTCCCCCCGACCCTCTCGGTATTTGCTCGGATATGTGCATGCATCGTCCCTCGTCGCCTTCGGTTATCCTCCCCGGGGTGGGCTTTGCGCCGACGCGCCAACGGGGTGGTAGGGGGCTGCAGCCGCGGCCGCCGCGTTTCGCCATCCGCGCGTGCGCCGCCGGATCCGAGTGGAGGTCGCGGGCGACTCGTCGATGCTTGTACTAGGGGCGCATGCCGGCAGCCCCCCGCGGGGTGCGGGACCCCCGATCGGCGTGCGAGGGACGGGCGTCCGGGCGGGCCCCGTTTCCAACTTCCCTCGGAACATTAAAACCCCCCGACCCCCTCGGTCTTCGCTCCGGCCCTATCGCTATTGCTCGGATATGTGCATCCACCGTCCCTCGTTGCCTTCGGTTATCTACCCCAGGGTGGGCCTTGCGCCGATGCCCCGATGGGGTGGCAGGGGTGGGGCTGCCGCGGCCGGCGCGTTTCGGCATCCGCGCTTGGGGGCTCGGACCCGAGTGGAGGTCGCGGGCGGCTCGTCGATGCCTGCACCGGGAGCGCATGCCGGCAGCCCCCCGCGGGGCGCCGGACCCCCGATCGGCGTGCGATGGACGGGGGGAGGGGCGGGCCCGGTTTGCAAATTCCCTCGGTACTTTAAAATCTCACGGCCCTGTCGGTGCTCCCTCTGGCCCTATCGCCACTGCTCGGATATGTGCATCCACCGTCCCTCGTTGCCTTCGGTTATCTACCCCGCGGTGGGCTTTGCGCCGATGCCCCGATGGGGTGGCAGGGGGGCACGCTCTAGGCCGTGCCACGGGGCACGGGCGCCGGCGCCGTACGTCCCTCGCGGCGGCCGTGAGCGGCACCTCGGCTTGCTCGGTCTGTCCTCCCGGGACGCGCGACCCGTGCGACCGGGACGCGCATCCCGTGCGACCGGGACGTGTGTCCGGGCCGTTCCCGTTTGCAACGCTCCTCGGTACTTTGGAACGCTTGGGGTGGGCTTTGGGCGGATGCCCCGCCGGGGTGGTAGGGAGGGGGGGCGGCTGCTGCCGCGGCGGGACTTCCGCTCCACTCCGCACAAGTCCGTCGCCTCGCGGCGGGCGCGCCCGGCACCGTTCGTCCCCGAGGGAGCCGGCACGCGCCCGCCGAGGCCCCGGCGCATGGGCGCCGCCGCCGGCCGTCCGCGCGGCGGCCGTGCGCCGGCTTCCTCCGTCGGCCCTCCCGGGATGCGCGACCCGTGCGACCGGGACGCGCATCCCGTGAGACCGGGACGCGTGTCCGGGCCGTTCCCGTTTGCAACGCTCCTCGGTACTTTGGAACGCTTGGGGTGGGCCTTGGGCGGATGCCCCGCCGGGGTGGTAGGGAGGGGGGCTGCTGCTGCCGCGGCGGGACTTCCGCTCCACTCCGCACAAGTCCGTCGCCTCGCGGCGGGCGCGCCCGGCACCGTTCGTCCCCGAGGGAGCCGGCACGCGCCCGCCGAGGCCCCGGCGCATGGGCGCCGCCGCCGGCCGTCCGCGCGGCGGCCGTGCGCCGGCTTCCTCCGTCGGCCCTCCCGGGATGCGCGACCCGTGCGACCGGGACGCGCATCCCGTGAGACCGGGACGCGTGTCCGGGCCATTCCCGTTTGCAACGCTCCTCGGTACTTTGGAACGCTTGGGGTGGGCCTTGGGCGGATGCCCCGCCGGGGTGGTAGGGAGGGGGGGCTGCTGCTGCCGCGGCGGGACTTCCGCTCCACTCCGCACAAGTCCGTCGCCTCGCGGCGGGCGGGCCCGGCACCGTTCGTCCCCGAGGGAGCCGGCCCGCGCCCGCCGAGGCCCCGGCGCATGGGCGCCCCCGCCGGCCGTCCGCGCGGCGGCCGTGCGCCGGCTTCCTCCGTCGGCCCTCCCGGGATGCGCGACCCGTGCGACCGGGACGCGCATCCCGTGCGACCGGGACGCGTGTCCGGGCGGTTCCCGTTTGCAACGCTCCTCGGTACTTTGGAACGCTTGGGGTGGGCTTTGGGCGGATGCCCCGTCGGGGTGGTAGGGAGGGGGGGCTGGCGCCGCCGCGGCGGGCCTTCCGCCCCCCTCCGCACAAGTCCGTTGCCTCGCGGCGGTCGTGCCCGGCACCGTTCGTCCCCGACGGAGCCGTCGCGCGCCCGACGACTTTCCGGCGCACGGGCGCCGCCGCCGGCCGTCCGTGCGCGGCGGCCGTGCGCCACTTCGGCTTCGTCCGTCGGCCCTCCCGGGACGCGCGACCCGTGCGACCGGGACGCGCATCCCGTGCGACCGGGTCGCGTGTCCGGGCCGTTCCCGTTTGCAACGCTCCTCGGTACTTTGGAACGCTTGGGGTGGGCTTTGGGCGGATGCCCCGCCGGGGTGGTAGGGAGGGGGGGTCTGCTGCCGCCGCGGCGGGCCTTCCGCTCCACTCCGCACAGGACTGTTGCCTCGCGGCGGACTTGCCCGGCACATTTCATCCCCGACGGAGCCGGCACGCGCCTGCCGACTTCCCGGCGCACGGGCGCTGCCTTCGGCCGTCCGCGCGGCGGCCGTGCGCCGGCTTCCTCCGTCGGCCCTCCCGGGATGCGCGACCCGTGCGACCGGGACGCGCATCCCGTGCGACCGGGACGCGCATCCCGTGAGACCGGGACGCGTGTCCGGGCCGTTCCCGTTTGCAACGCTCCTCGGTACTTTGGAACGCTTGGGGTGGGCCTTGGGCGGATGCCCCGCCGGGGTGGTAGGGAGGGGGGGCTGCTGCTGCCGCGGCGGGACTTCCGCTCCACTCCGCACAAGTCCGTCGCCTCGCGGCGGGCGCGCCCGGCACCGTTCGTCCCCGAGGGAGCCGGCACGCGCCCGCCGAGGCCCCGGCGCATGGGCGCCGCCGCCGGCCGTCCGCGCGGCGGCCGTGCGCCGGCTTCCTCCGTCGGTCCTCCCGGGATGCGCGACCCGTGCGACCGGGACGCGCATCCCGTGAGACCGGGACGCGTGTCCGGGCCGTTCCCGTTTGCAACGCTCCTCGGTACTTTGGAACGCTTGGGGTGGGCCTTGGGCGGATGCCCCGCCGGGGTGGTAGGGAGGGGGGGCTGCTGCTGCCGCGGCGGGACTTCCGCTCCACTCCGCACAAGTCCGTCGCCTCGCGGTGGGCGGGCCCGGCACCGTTCGTCCCCGAGGGAGCCGGCCCGCGCCCGCCGAGGCCCCGGCGCATGGGCGCCCCCGCCGGCCGTCCGCGCGGCGGCCGTGCGCCGGCTTCCTCCGTCGGCCCTCCCGGGATGCGCGACCCGTGCGACCGGGACGCGCATCCCGTGAGACCGGGACGCGTGTCCGGGCCGTTCCCGTTTGCAACGCTCCTCGGTACTTTGGAACGCTTGGGGTGGGCCTTGGGCGGATGCCCCGCCGGGGTGGTAGGGAGGGGGGGCTGCTGCTGCCGCGGCGGGACTTCCGCTCCACTCCGCACAAGTCCGTCGCCTCGCGGCGGGCGCGCCCGGCACCGTTCGTCCCCGAGGGAGCCGGCACGCGCCCGCCGAGGCCCCGGCGCATGGGCGCCGCCGCCGGCCGTCCGCGCGGCGGCCGTGCGCCGGCTTCCTCCGTCGGCCCTCCCGGGATGCGCGACCCGTGCGACCGGGACGCGCATCCCGTGAGACCGGGACGCGTGTCCGGGCCGTTCCCGTTTGCAACGCTCCTCGGTACTTTGGAACGCTTGGGGTGGGCCTTGGGCGGATGCCCCGCCGGGGTGGTAGGGAGGGGGGGCTGCTGCTGCCGCGGCGGGACTTCCGCTCCACTCCGCACAAGTCCGTCGCCTCGCGGCGGGCGGGCCCGGCACCGTTCGTCCCCGAGGGAGCCGGCCCGCGCCCGCCGAGGCCCCGGCGCATGGGCGCCCCCGCCGGCCGTCCGCGCGGCGGCCGTGCGCCGGCTTCCTCCGTCGGCCCTCCCGAGACGCGCGACCCGTGCGACCGGGACGCGCATCCCGTGCGACCGGGACGCGTGTCCGGGCGGTTCCCGTTTGCAACGCTCCTCGGTACTTTGGAACGCTTGGGGTGGGCTTTGGGCGGATGCCCCGTCGGGGTGGTAGGGAGGGGGGGCTGGCGCCGCCGCGGCGGGCCTTCCGCCCCCCTCCGCACAAGTCCGTTGCCTCGCGGCGGTCGTGCCCGGCACCGTTCGTCCCCGACGGAGCCGTCGCGCGCCCGACGACTTTCCGGCGCACGGGCGCCGCCGCC
>NC_143199.1:4370000-4375000 GCF_051530095.1 Phoenix dactylifera
TCGCCCTCGCATGTTCCGTGGGCTCGGTCCCGTCCTGTTCGGTGAGGGAGGGCGGCCCCGAATCTTTGTCCGCTCTGGTGCGTCCCTGTGGGTTCCTTTGTCGGTTTTGCGGGTTCGGCCGGGCCTTCCGCGCCGGCCCGTCGGCTCGCTCGGATGGGCCCCGCGGAGTTGGCCCACGACGGAGCCGGCACGCTCCTTCCGCTGGTGCGGCTCTCGGTCTATGCCTCCAGCCGGCCCTTGTGGCGGCCGTGCGCGGCGCTTCGGTTCGGTCGGCCGGTCTTCCTGTCCCTCACGAAGTGCTCGCGGCCGCGCGCGCGCGGAGTTGGATCGGCCTTACTTGGTCCGATCCGTCGCCATCGCATGTTGCGTGGGCTCGGTCCCGTCTCGGTGAAATCTTGGGCCGCTTTGGTGCGTCCCTGTGGGTTCCTTTGTCGGTTTTGCGGGCTCGGCGCCGGGCCTTCCGCGCCGGTCCGTCGGCTCGCTCGGACGGACCGTGCGCAGGTGGTCCCCGACGGAGCCGGCACGCTCCTTCCGCTGGCGCGGCGCTCGGTCTATGCCTCCGGCCGGCCCTCGCGGCGGCCGTGCGCGGCGCTTCGGTTCGGTCGGCCGGTCGTCCCGTCCCTCACGAAGTTCCTGCGGCCGCGCGTGCGTGGAGCGGGATCGGCCTTACTTGGTCGGATCCGTCGCCCTCGCCTGTTGCGGGGGCTCGGTCCCGTCCCGTTCGGTGAAAGCTTTGCCCGCTCTGGTGCGTCCCCGTGGGTTCCTTTGTCGGTTTTGCGGCCTTGGCGGCGGGCCTTCCGTGTCGGCCCGTCGTGGGCCCGCTGCGCGTCCGTGCGCGGTGCTTCGGATCGGTAGGCCCGTCGTCTGGGTCCCTTACGAAGCTTTGCGCGACCGCTCCTTTGTCGCCGGTCCCCTGTTAGGGCTGACCGAGCCCTCCGTTCGCCCCCTGGCCCGTCGCATGGGCCCCCGGCGCCTCCGCGGCGCCCCACCGAAAACTGTCACGACGCGCATCCAGCGCCGACGAGGTCGCAGGTTACGTGCGGCAGCCGGGGGGCTAGGCCGAGCGGCGGCGGGCCCGCCCACGGACGGGCGCGGGGAGGAGCGCAGCCGGCACGCGGCGCGGAGCGGCGGCGGCATGCCGCCGGGCGGCCGTCGGCTCAACCGTGCCCGAGTCCCGCGGGCACCGCGTCGCCCGGCCGGCGCGAGCGGCGGCGGGCCCGCCCGCGGACGGGCGCGGGGAGGAGCGCAGCCGGCACGCGGCGCGGAGCGGCGGCGGCATGCCGCCGGGCGGCCGACGGCTCAACCATGCCCGAGTCCCGCGGGCACCGCGTCGCCCGGCCGGCGCGAGCGGCGGCGGGCCCGCCCGCGGACGGGCGCGGGGAGGAGCGCAGCCGGCACGCGGCGCGGAGCGGCGGCGGCATGCCGCCGGGCGGCCGACGGCTCAACCATGCCCGAGTCCCGCGGGCACCGCGTCGCCCGGCCGGCGCGAGCGCACGAGGGCGGGAGGCAACCGGGCGGCGCCTGCGGAACCGGATGCGACGGCCGGCGCGGCACGGCCCCGACGGGTCCGCACCGAAGACCAGCGCGGTGCGGATCGACCGCTGATGAGGTCAGAGGTTACGTGCGGCAGCCGGCCGGCTGGCCCGAGCGGCGGCCGGCACGCGACGGGGATCGAGCGGCCCCGACGGCTTGCAGCCGGGCGGCCGACGGCTAGGCCGTACCGGAGTCCCGCGGTCGTTCGGGCGAAGGGGCGCATGCTGCGGGAAAGGCCTGCGGCGGCGAACCGTCCGCCCGGCCGGCCAAGCCTTCCGCGGCGGCGCGCACGTGGCGGCGCGGCCGAGATGACCGAGCGAAGCCCCGGCGATGGGCGGCGCGCACGTGTCCGTGCGGCCGAGATGACCGAGCGAAGCCCGGGCGGCGCCCGCCGTGCGCCCTGCCGGATCGCGCCTTCCGCCGGCGCGCAACGCCGGTCCCGCGTTCCGGCCGCGGGAGAGGCCTGCGTCGGCGAACCGTCCGCCCCGCCGGCCGAACCTTCCGCGGCTGCGCGCACGTGTCCGTGCGGCCGAGATGACCGAGCGAAGCCCCGGCGACGGGCGGCGCCCGCCGTGCGCCCCGGCGGATTGCGCGGCCCGCCGGCGCGCAACGCCGGGCCCACGTTCCGGCTGCGGGAAAGGCCTGCGGCGGCGAACCGTCCGCCCCGCCGGCCGAACCTTGCGCGGCGGCGCTTACGTGTCCGTGCGGCAGAGATGACCGAGCAAGCTCCGGCGATGGGCGGCGCCCTCCGTGCGCCCCGCCGGATCGCCTGCGAGCGGCGAGCGTCCGGGCGGGCCCCTTTCGCAACTTCCCTCGGTACTCTAAACACCCCTTGCCTCTCGGTCTTCCCCCCGACCCTCTCGGTATTTGCTCGGATATGTGCATGCATCGTCCCTCGTCGCCTTCGGTTATCCTCCCCGGGGTGGGCTTTGCGCCGACGCGCCAACGGGGTGGTAGGGGGGCTGCAGCCGCGGCCGCCGCGTTTCGCCATCCGCGCGTGCGCCGCCGGATCCGAGTGGAGGTCGCGGGCGACTCGTCGATGCTTGTACTAGGGGCGCATGCCGGCAGCCCCCCGCGGGGTGCGGGACCCCCGATCGGCGTGCGAGGGACGGGCGTCCGGGCGGGCCCCGTTTCCAACTTCCCTCGGAACATTAAAACCCCCCGACCCCCTCGGTCTTCGCTCCGGCCCTATCGCTATTGCTCGGATATGTGCATCCACCGTCCCTCGTTGCCTTCGGTTATCTACCCCAGGGTGGGCCTTGCGCCGATGCCCCGATGGGGTGGCAGGGGTGGGGCTGCCGCGGCCGGCGCGTTTCGGCATCCGCGCTTGGGGGCTCGGACCCGAGTGGAGGTCGCGGGCGGCTCGTCGATGCCTGCACCGGGAGCGCATGCCGGCAGCCCCCCGCGGGGCGCCGGACCCCCGATCGGCGTGCGATGGACGGGGGGAGGGGCGGGCCCGGTTTGCAAATTCCCTCGGTACTTTAAAATCTCACGGCCCTGTCGGTGCTCCCTCCGGCCCTATCGCCACTGCTCGGATATGTGCATCCACCGTCCCTCGTTGCCTTCGGTTATCTACCCCGCGGTGGGCTTTGCGCCGATGCCCCGATGGGGTGGCAGGGGGGCACGCTCTAGGCCGTGCCACGGGGCGCGGGCGCCGGCGCCGTACGTCCCTCGCGGCGGCCGTGAGCGGCACCTCGGCTTGCTCGGTCTGTCCTCCCGGGACGCGCGACCCGTGCGACCGGGACGCGTGTCCGGGCCGTTCCCGTTTGCAACGCTCCTCGGTACTTTGGAACGCTTGGGGTGGGCTTTGGGCGGATGCCCCGCCGGGGTGGTAGGGAGGGGGGGCGGCTGCTGCCGCGGCGGGACTTCCGCTCCACTCCGCACAAGTCCGTCGCCTCGCGGCGGGCGCGCCCGGCACCGTTCGTCCCCGAGGGAGCCGGCACGCGCCCGCCGAGGCCCCGGCGCATGGGCGCCGCCGCCGGCCGTCCGCGCGGCGGCCGTGCGCCGGCTTCCTCCGTCGGCCCTCCCGGGATGCGCGACCCGTGCGACCGGGACGCGCATCCCGTGAGACCGGGACGCGTGTCCGGGCCGTTCCCGTTTGCAACGCTCCTCGGTACTTTGGAACGCTTGGGGTGGGCCTTGGGCGGATGCCCCGCCGGGGTGGTAGGGAGGGGGGGCTGCTGCTGCCGCGGCGGGACTTCCGCTCCACTCCGCACAAGTCCGTCGCCTCGCGGCGGGCGCGCCCGGCACCGTTCGTCCCCGAGGGAGCCGGCACGCGCCCGCCGAGGCCCCGGCGCATGGGCGCCGCCGCCGGCCGTCCGCGCGGCGGCCGTGCGCCGGCTTCCTCCGTCGGCCCTCCCGGGATGCGCGACCCGTGCGACCGGGACGCGCATCCCGTGAGACCGGGACGCGTGTCCGGGCCGTTCCCGTTTGCAACGCTCCTCGGTACTTTGGAACGCTTGGGGTGGGCCTTGGGCGGATGCCCCGCCGGGGTGGTAGGGAGGGGGGGCTGCTGCTGCCGCGGCGGGACTTCCGCTCCACTCCGCACAAGTCCGTCGCCTCGCGGCGGGCGGGCCCGGCACCGTTCGTCCCCGAGGGAGCCGGCCCGCGCCCGCCGAGGCCCCGGCGCATGGGCGCCCCCGCCGGCCGTCCGCGCGGCGGCCGTGCGCCGGCTTCCTCCGTCGGCCCTCCCGGGACGCGCGACCCGTGCGACCGGGACGCGCATCCCGTGCGACCGGGACGCGTGTCCGGGCGGTTCCCGTTTGCAACGCTCCTCGGTACTTTGGAACGCTTGGGGTGGGCTTTGGGCGGATGCCCCGTCGGGGTGGTAGGGAGGGGGGGCTGGCGCCGCCGCGGCGGGCCTTCCGCCCCCCTCCGCACAAGTCCGTTGCCTCGCGGCGGTCGTGCCCGGCACCGTTCGTCCCCGACGGAGCCGTCGCGCGCCCGACGACTTTCCGGCGCACGGGCGCCGCCGCCGGCCGTCCGTGCGCGGCGGCCGTGCGCCACTTCGGCTTCGTCCGTCGGCCCTCCCGGGACGCGCGACCCGTGCGACCGGGACGCGCATCCCGTGCGACCGGGTCGCGTGTCCGGGCCGTTCCCGTTTGCAACGCTCCTCGGTACTTTGGAACGCTTGGGGTGGGCTTTGGGCGGATGCCCCGCCGGGGTGGTAGGGAGGGGGGGTCTGCTGCCGCCGCGGCGGGCCTTCCGCTCCACTCCGCACAGGACCGTTGCCTCGCGGCGGACTTGCCCGGCACATTTCGTCCCCGACGGAGCCGGCACGCGCCTGCCGACTTCCCGGCGCACGGGCGCTGCCTTCGGCCGTCCGTGCCCGGCGGCCGTGCGCCACTTCGGCTCCCTCCATCGGCCCTCCCGGGAAGCGCGTCCCGGACGTTCGGGATGCGCACCCCGTGCGACCGGGACTCGCGTCCGGGCCGTTTCCGTGTGCAATGCTCCTCGATTCGCTGGAG
>NC_143199.1:4385000-4390000 GCF_051530095.1 Phoenix dactylifera
CCGCGCCGGTCCGTCGGCTCGCTCGGACGGACCGTGCGCAGGTGGTCCCCGACGGAGCCGGCACGCTCCTTCCGCTGGCGCGGCGCTCGGTCTATGCCTCCGGCCGGCCCTCGCGGCGGCCGTGCGCGGCGCTTCGGTTCGGTCGGCCGGTCGTCCCGTCCCTCACGAAGTTCCTGCGGCCGCGCGTGCGTGGAGCGGGATCGGCCTTACTTGGTCGGATCCGTCGCCCTCGCCTGTTGCGGGGGCTCGGTCCCGTCCCGTTCGGTGAAAGCTTTGCCCGCTCTGGTGCGTCCCCATGGGTTCCTTTGTCGGTTTTGCGGCCTTGGCGGCGGGCCTTCCGTGTCGGCCCGTCGTGGGCCCGCTGCGCGTCCGTGCGCGGTGCTTCGGATCGGTAGGCCCGTCGTCTGGGTCCCTTACGAAGCTTTGCGCGACCGCTCCTTTGTCGCCGGTCCCCTGTTAGGGCTGACCGAGCCCTCCGTTCGCCCCCTGGCCCGTCGCATGGGCCCCCGGCGCCTCCGCGGCGCCCCACCGAAAACTGTCACGACGCGCATCCAGCGCCGACGAGGTCGCAGGTTACGTGCGGCAGCCGGGGGGCTAGGCCGAGCGGCGGCGGGCCCGCCCACGGACGGGCGCGGGGAGGAGCGCAGCCGGCACGCGGCGCGGAGCGGCGGCGGCATGCCGCCGGGCGGCCGTCGGCTCAACCGTGCCCGAGTCCCGCGGGCACCGCGTCGCCCGGCCGGCGCGAGCGGCGGCGGGCCCGCCCGCGGACGGGCGCGGGGAGGAGCGCAGCCGGCACGCGGCGCGGAGCGGCGGCGGCATGCCGCCGGGCGGCCGACGGCTCAACCATGCCCGAGTCCCGCGGGCACCGCGTCGCCCGGCCGGCGCGAGCGGCGGCGGGCCCGCCCGCGGACGGGCGCGGGGAGGAGCGCAGCCGGCACGCGGCGCGGAGCGGCGGCGGCATGCCGCCGGGCGGCCGACGGCTCAACCATGCCCGAGTCCCGCGGGCACCGCGTCGCCCGGCCGGCGCGAGCGCACGAGGGCGGGAGGCAACCGGGCGGCGCCTGCGGAACCGGATGCGACGGCCGGCGCGGCACGGCCCCGACGGGTCCGCACCGAAGACCAGCGCGGTGCGGATCGACCGCTGATGAGGTCAGAGGTTACGTGCGGCAGCCGGCCGGCTGGCCCGAGCGGCGGCCGGCACGCGACGGGGATCGAGCGGCCCCGACGGCTTGCAGCCGGGCGGCCGACGGCTAGGCCGTACCGGAGTCCCGCGGTCGTTCGGGCGAAGGGGCGCATGCTGCGGGAAAGGCCTGCGGCGGCGAACCGTCCGCCCGGCCGGCCAAGCCTTCCGCGGCGGCGCGCACGTGGCGGCGCGGCCGAGATGACCGAGCGAAGCCCCGGCGATGGGCGGCGCGCACGTGTCCGTGCGGCCGAGATGACCGAGCGAAGCCCGGGCGGCGCCCGCCGTGCGCCCTGCCGGATCGCGCCTTCCGCCGGCGCGCAACGCCGGTCCCGCGTTCCGGCCGCGGGAGAGGCCTGCGTCGGCGAACCGTCCGCCCCGCCGGCCGAACCTTCCGCGGCTGCGCGCACGTGTCCGTGCGGCCGAGATGACCGAGCGAAGCCCCGGCGACGGGCGGCGCCCGCCGTGCGCCCCGGCGGATTGCGCGGCCCGCCGGCGCGCAACGCCGGGCCCACGTTCCGGCTGCGGGAAAGGCCTGCGGCGGCGAACCGTCCGCCCCGCCGGCCGAACCTTGCGCGGCGGCGCTTACGTGTCCGTGCGGCAGAGATGACCGAGCAAGCTCCGGCGATGGGCGGCGCCCTCCGTGCGCCCCGCCGGATCGCCTGCGAGCGGCGAGCGTCCGGGCGGGCCCCTTTCGCAACTTCCCTCGGTACTCTAAACACCCCTTGCCTCTCGGTCTTCCCCCCGACCCTCTCGGTATTTGCTCGGATATGTGCATGCATCGTCCCTCGTCGCCTTCGGTTATCCTCCCCGGGGTGGGCTTTGCGCCGACGCGCCAACGGGGTGGTAGGGGGGCTGCAGCCGCGGCCGCCGCGTTTCGCCATCCGCGCGTGCGCCGCCGGATCCGAGTGGAGGTCGCGGGCGACTCGTCGATGCTTGTACTAGGGGCGCATGCCGGCAGCCCCCCGCGGGGTGCGGGACCCCCGATCGGCGTGCGAGGGACGGGCGTCCGGGCGGGCCCCGTTTCCAACTTCCCTCGGAACATTAAAACCCCCCGACCCCCTCGGTCTTCGCTCCAGCCCTATCGCTATTGCTCGGATATGTGCATTCACCGTCCCTCGTTGCCTTCGGTTATCTACCCCAGGGTGGGCCTTGCGCCGATGCCCCGATGGGGTGGCAGGGGTGGGGCTGCCGCGGCCGGCGCGTTTCGGCATCCGCGCTTGGGGGCTCGGACCCGAGTGGAGGTCGCGGGCGGCTCGTCGATGCCTGCACCGGGAGCGCATGCCGGCAGCCCCCCGCGGGGCGCCGGACCCCCGATCGGCGTGCGATGGACGGGGGGAGGGGCGGGCCCGGTTTGCAAATTCCCTCGGTACTTTAAAATCTCACGGCCCTGTCGGTGCTCCCTCCGGCCCTATCGCCACTGCTCGGATATGTGCATCCACCGTCCCTCGTTGCCTTCGGTTATCTACCCCGCGGTGGGCTTTGCGCCGATGCCCCGATGGGGTGGCAGGGGGGCACGCTCTAGGCCGTGCCACGGGGCGCGGGCGCCGGCGCCGTACGTCCCTCGCGGCGGCCGTGAGCGGCACCTCGGCTTGCTTGGTCTGTCCTCCCGGGACGCGCGACCCGTGCGACCGGGACGCGCATCCCGTGCGACCGGGACGCGTGTCCGGGCCGTTCCCGTTTGCAACGCTCCTCGGTACTTTGGAACGCTTGGGGTGGGCTTTGGGCGGATGCCCCGCCGGGGTGGTAGGGAGGGGGGGCGGCTGCTGCCGCGGCGGGACTTCCGCTCCACTCCGCACAAGTCCGTCGCCTCGCGGCGGGCGCGCCCGGCACCGTTCGTCCCCGAGGGAGCCGGCACGCGCCCGCCGAGGCCCCGGCGCATGGGCGCCGCCGCCGGCCGTCCGCGCGGCGGCCGTGCGCCGGCTTCCTCCGTCGGCCCTCCCGGGATGCGCGACCCGTGCGACCGGGACGCGCATCCCGTGAGACCGGGACGCGTGTCCGGGCCGTTCCCGTTTGCAACGCTCCTCGGTACTTTGGAACGCTTGGGGTGGGCCTTGGGCGGATGCCCCGCCGGGGTGGTAGGGAGGGGGGGCTGCTGCTGCCGCGGCGGGACTTCCGCTCCACTCCGCACAAGTCCGTCGCCTCGCGGCGGGCGCGCCCGGCACCGTTCGTCCCCGAGGGAGCCGGCACGCGCCCGCCGAGGCCCCGGCGCATGGGCGCCGCCGCCGGCCGTCCGCGCGGCGGCCGTGCGCCGGCTTCCTCCGTCGGCCCTCCCGGGATGCGCGACCCGTGCGACCGGGACGCGCATCCCGTGAGACCGGGACGCGTGTCCGGGCCGTTCCCGTTTGCAACGCTCCTCGGTACTTTGGAACGCTTGGGGTGGGCCTTGGGCGGATGCCCCGCCGGGGTGGTAGGGAGGGGGGGCTGCTGCTGCCGCGGCGGGACTTCCGCTCCACTCCGCACAAGTCCGTCGCCTCGCGGCGGGCGGGCCCGGCACCGTTCGTCCCCGAGGGAGCCGGCCCGCGCCCGCCGAGGCCCCGGCGCATGGGCGCCCCCGCCGGCCGTCCGCGCGGCGGCCGTGCGCCGGCTTCCTCCGTCGGCCCTCCCGAGACGCGCGACCCGTGCGACCGGGACGCGCATCCCGTGCGACCGGGACGCGTGTCCGGGCGGTTCCCGTTTGCAACGCTCCTCGGTACTTTGGAACGCTTGGGGTGGGCTTTGGGCGGATGCCCCGTCGGGGTGGTAGGGAGGGGGGGCTGGCGCCGCCGCGGCGGGCCTTCCGCCCCCCTCCGCACAAGTCCGTTGCCTCGCGGCGGTCGTGCCCGGCACCGTTCGTCCCCGACGGAGCCGTCGCGCGCCCGACGACTTTCCGGCGCACGGGCGCCGCCGCCGGCCGTCCGTGCGCGGCGGCCGTGCGCCACTTCGGCTTCGTCCGTCGGCCCTCCCGGGACGCGCGACCCGTGCGACCGGGACGCGCATCCCGTGCGACCGGGTCGCGTGTCCGGGCCGTTCCCGTTTGCAACGCTCCTCGGTACTTTGGAACGCTTGGGGTGGGCTTTGGGCGGATGCCCCGCCGGGGTGGTAGGGAGGGGGGGTCTGCTGCCGCCGCGGCGGGCCTTCCGCTCCACTCCGCACAGGACCGTTGCCTCGCGGCGGACTTGCCCGGCACATTTCGTCCCCGACGGAGCCGGCACGCGCCTGCCGACTTCCCGGCGCACGGGCGCTGCCTTCGGCCGTCCGTGCCCGGCGGCCGTGCGCCACTTCGGCTCCCTCCATCGGCCCTCCCGGGAAGCGCGTCCCGGACGTTCGGGATGCGCACCCCGTGCGACCGGGACTCGCGTCCGGGCCGTTTCCGTGTGCAATGCTCCTCGATTCGCTGGAGCCCTTGGGGTGGGCCTTCGGAGGATGCCCCGCTGGGGAGGTAAGGGGGTGTGTCCTGCCTGGGCGGGCCTTCCGCCCGAGCCCGTCGCCCAGCGCGGATGGTCGCGCCGCGCGGGCGGGCGCGCCGCGCGTGCGCGGGGCCGTTGGCCGGTGACGCGCAAGGACGGGCGCGCTGGGCCGATCGGCCGCTCGGGCGCGCGCTTCGTCGTGCTCCCGCGCCTTGGCGCGCGCGCGGCCGCGGCGTGGTCGCTCGGTTCTGCGCATTTGGCCCGCGCGGATGGGCGCGTCGCGCGGGCGGCCGGGCCGCGCGGGCGGGCGGGCCGTTGCCCGGGTTCGCGCAAGGACGGGCGCGCTAGGCCGATCGGCCTCTCGGACGCGCGCGCCGTCCCGCTGTCGCGCCTGGGCGCTCGCGCGTCCGCGGCGTGGTCGCTCGGTTCTG
>NC_143199.1:4400000-4402500 GCF_051530095.1 Phoenix dactylifera
GACCGAGCCCTCCGTTCGCCCCCTGGCCCGTCGCATGGGCCCCCGGCGCCTCCGCGGCGCCCCACCGAAAACTGTCACGACGCGCATCCAGCGCCGACGAGGTCGCAGGTTACGTGCGGCAGCCGGGGGGCTAGGCCGAGCGGCGGCGGGCCCGCCCACGGACGGGCGCGGGGAGGAGCGCAGCCGGCACGCGGCGCGGAGCGGCGGCGGCATGCCGCCGGGCGGCCGTCGGCTCAACCGTGCCCGAGTCCCGCGGGCACCGCGTCGCCCGGCCGGCGCGAGCGGCGGCGGGCCCGCCCGCGGACGGGCGCGGGGAGGAGCGCAGCCGGCACGCGGCGCGGAGCGGCGGCGGCATGCCGCCGGGCGGCCGACGGCTCAACCATGCCCGAGTCCCGCGGGCACCGCGTCGCCCGGCCGGCGCGAGCGGCGGCGGGCCCGCCCGCGGACGGGCGCGGGGAGGAGCGCAGCCGGCACGCGGCGCGGAGCGGCGGCGGCATGCCGCCGGGCGGCCGACGGCTCAACCATGCCCGAGTCCCGCGGGCACCGCGTCGCCCGGCCGGCGCGAGCGCACGAGGGCGGGAGGCAACCGGGCGGCGCCTGCGGAACCGGATGCGACGGCCGGCGCGGCACGGCCCCGACGGGTCCGCACCGAAGACCAGCGCGGTGCGGATCGACCGCTGATGAGGTCAGAGGTTACGTGCGGCAGCCGGCCGGCTGGCCCGAGCGGCGGCCGGCACGCGACGGGGATCGAGCGGCCCCGACGGCTTGCAGCCGGGCGGCCGACGGCTAGGCCGTACCGGAGTCCCGCGGTCGTTCGGGCGAAGGGGCGCATGCTGCGGGAAAGGCCTGCGGCGGCGAACCGTCCGCCCGGCCGGCCAAGCCTTCCGCGGCGGCGCGCACGTGGCGGCGCGGCCGAGATGACCGAGCGAAGCCCCGGCGATGGGCGGCGCGCACGTGTCCGTGCGGCCGAGATGACCGAGCGAAGCCCGGGCGGCGCCCGCCGTGCGCCCTGCCGGATCGCGCCTTCCGCCGGCGCGCAACGCCGGTCCCGCGTTCCGGCCGCGGGAGAGGCCTGCGTCGGCGAACCGTCCGCCCCGCCGGCCGAACCTTCCGCGGCTGCGCGCACGTGTCCGTGCGGCCGAGATGACCGAGCGAAGCCCCGGCGACGGGCGGCGCCCGCCGTGCGCCCCGGCGGATTGCGCGGCCCGCCGGCGCGCAACGCCGGGCCCACGTTCCGGCTGCGGGAAAGGCCTGCGGCGGCGAACCGTCCGCCCCGCCGGCCGAACCTTGCGCGGCGGCGCTTACGTGTCCGTGCGGCAGAGATGACCGAGCAAGCTCCGGCGATGGGCGGCGCCCTCCGTGCGCCCCGCCGGATCGCCTGCGAGCGGCGAGCGTCCGGGCGGGCCCCTTTCGCAACTTCCCTCGGTACTCTAAACACCCCTTGCCTCTCGGTCTTCCCCCCGACCCTCTCGGTATTTGCTCGGATATGTGCATGCATCGTCCCTCGTCGCCTTCGGTTATCCTCCCCGGGGTGGGCTTTGCGCCGACGCGCCAACGGGGTGGTAGGGGGGCTGCAGCCGCGGCCGCCGCGTTTCGCCATCCGCGCGTGCGCCGCCGGATCCGAGTGGAGGTCGCGGGCGACTCGTCGATGCTTGTACTAGGGGCGCATGCCGGCAGCCCCCCGCGGGGTGCGGGACCCCCGATCGGCGTGCGAGGGACGGGCGTCCGGGCGGGCCCCGTTTCCAACTTCCCTCGGAACATTAAAACCCCCCGACCCCCTCGGTCTTCGCTCCGGCCCTATCGCTATTGCTCGGATATGTGCATCCACCGTCCCTCGTTGCCTTCGGTTATCTACCCCAGGGTGGGCCTTGCGCCGATGCCCCGATGGGGTGGCAGGGGTGGGGCTGCCGCGGCCGGCGCGTTTCGGCATCCGCGCTTGGGGGCTCGGACCCGAGTGGAGGTCGCGGGCGGCTCGTCGATGCCTGCACCGGGAGCGCATGCCGGCAGCCCCCCGCGGGGCGCCGGACCCCCGATCGGCGTGCGATGGACGGGGGGAGGGGCGGGCCCGGTTTGCAAATTCCCTCGGTACTTTAAAATCTCACGGCCCTGTCGGTGCTCCCTCCGGCCCTATCGCCACTGCTCGGATATGTGCATCCACCGTCCCTCGTTGCCTTCGGTTATCTACCCCGCGGTGGGCTTTGCGCCGATGCCCCGATGGGGTGGCAGGGGGGCACGCTCTAGGCCGTGCCACGGGGCGCGGGCGCCGGCGCCGTACGTCCCTCGCGGCGGCCGTGAGCGGCACCTCGGCTTGCTCGGTCTGTCCTCCCGGGACGCGCGACCCGTGCGACCGGGACGCGCATCCCGTGCGACCGGGACGCGTGTCCGGGCCGTTCCCGTTTGCAACGCTCCTCGGTACTTTGGAACGCTTGGGGTGGGCTTTGGGCGGATGCCCCGCCAGGGTGGTAGGGAGGGGGGGCGGCTGCTGCCGCGGCGGGACTTC
>NC_143199.1:4412500-4417500 GCF_051530095.1 Phoenix dactylifera
GGGCGCGCGCGGCCGCGTGCGGCTGGGGCTCATGGGCGCGGCTTGGGCCGCGCATGGGCATGCCATGGCTTTGGCACGCTGGGCACCGTCTTGGCCGACCTTGGAGGCACTTGGCCAAGCATTGGAGGCCTTGGCTTGGCCTAGGCTTGGCCAAGTGTGAATGGGCTTGGCCTATTGCGAAGAGTCACGGCAAAGGTTCGACCGAAGCTCGCGGCGCCCCGGACGGAGCCGGGCCGCTCCCGCCTTTGCCGCGGCGCACGGGCGCCGCCGCCGTCCGGCCGTCGCGGCGGCCGCGCACGGCACTTCGGCTTCCTCCGTCGGCCCTCCCGGGACGCGCGACCCGTGCGACCGGGACGCGCATCCCGTGCGACCGGGACGCATGTCCGGGCGGTTCCCGTTTGCAACGCTCCTCGGTACTTTGGAACGCTTGGGGTGGGCTTTGGGCGGATGCCCCGCTGGGGTGGTAGGGAGGGGGGGCTGCTGCCGCCGCGGCGGGCCTTCCGCTCCACTCCGCACAAGCCCGCCGTGGGCACTCGCTGCGGGCGTGCCCGGCACCGTTCGTCCTCGAGGGATTCGGCCCGTCGGCTCGCTCGGATGGGCCACGCGCAGCGGGCCCACGACGGAGCCGGCACGCTCCTTCTGCTGGCGCGGCGCTCGGTCTACGCCTCCGGCCGGCCGTTGCGGCGGCCGTGCACGGCGCTTCGGATCGGTCGGCCCGTCGTCCCGTCCCTGACGAAGTTTTCGCGGCCGCGCGCGCGCGGAGTTGGATCGGCCTTACTTGGTCCGATCCTTCGCCCTCGCATGTTGCGTGGGCTCGGTCCCGTCCCGTTCGGTGAAATCTTTGTCCGCTCTGGTGCGTCCCTGTGGGTTCCTTTGTCGGTTTTGCGGGTTCGGCCGGGCCTTCCGTGCCGGCCCGTCGGCTCGCTCGGATGGGCCCCGCGGAGTTGGCCCACGACGGAGCCGGCACGCTCCTTCCGCTGGTGCGGCGCTCGGTCTATTCCTTCGGTCGGCCCTTGCGGCGGCCGTGCGCGGTGCTTCGGATCGGTCGGCCGGTCTTCCCGTCCCTCATGAAGTGTTCGCGGCCGCGCGCGCGCGGAGTTGGATCGGCCTTACTTGGTCCGATCCTTCGCCCTCGCATGTTCCGTGGGCTCGGTCCCGTCCTGTTCGGTGAAATCTTTGTCCGCTCTGGTGCGTCCCTGTGGGTTCCTTTGTCGGTTTTGCGGGTTCGGCCGGGCCTTCCGCGCCGGCCCGTCGGCTCGCTCGGATGGGCCCCGCGGAGTTGGCCCACGACGGAGCCGGCACGCTCCTTCCGCTGGTGCGGCTCTCGGTCTACGCCTCCAGCCGGCCCTTGTGGCGGCCGTGCGCGGCGCTTCGGTTCGGTCGGCCGGTCTTCCTGTCCCTCACGAAGTGCTCGCGGCCGCGCGCGCGCGGAGTTGGATCGGCCTTACTTGGTCCGATCCATCGCCATCGCATGTTGCGTGGGCTCGGTCCCGTCTCGGTGAAATCTTGGGCCGCTTTGGTGCGTCCCTGTGGGTTCCTTTGTCGGTTTTGCGGGCTCGGCGCCGGGCCTTCCGCGCCGGTCCGTCGGCTCGCTCGGACGGACCGTGCGCAGGTGGTCCCCGACGGAGCCGGCACGCTCCTTCCGCTGGCGCGGCGCTCGGTCTATGCCTCCGGCCGGCCCTCGCGGCGGCCGTGCGCGGCGCTTCGGTTCGGTCGGCCGGTCGTCCCGTCCCTCACGAAGTTCCTGCGGCCGCGCGTGCGTGGAGCGGGATCGGCCTTACTTGGTCGGATCCGTCGCCCTCGCCTGTTGCGGGGGCTCGGTCCCGTCCCGTTCGGTGAAAGCTTTGCCCGCTCTGGTGCGTCCCCGTGGGTTCCTTTGTCGGTTTTGCGGCCTTGGCGGCGGGCCTTCCGTGTCGGCCCGTCGTGGGCCCGCTGCGCGTCCGTGCGCGGTGCTTCGGATCGGTAGGCCCGTCGTCTGGGTCCCTTACGAAGCTTTGCGCGACCGCTCCTTTGTCGCCGGTCCCCTGTTAGGGCTGACCGAGCCCTCCGTTCGCCCCCTGGCCCGTCGCATGGGCCCCCGGCGCCTCCGCGGCGCCCCACCGAAAACTGTCACGACGCGCATCCAGCGCCGACGAGGTCGCAGGTTACGTGCGGCAGCCGGGGGGCTAGGCCGAGCGGCGGCGGGCCCGCCCACGGACGGGCGCGGGGAGGAGCGCAGCCGGCACGCGGCGCGGAGCGGCGGCGGCATGCCGCCGGGCGGCCGTCGGCTCAACCGTGCCCGAGTCCCGCGGGCACCGCGTCGCCCGGCCGGCGCGAGCGGCGGCGGGCCCGCCCGCGGACGGGCGCGGGGAGGAGCGCAGCCGGCACGCGGCGCGGAGCGGCGGCGGCATGCCGCCGGGCGGCCGACGGCTCAACCATGCCCGAGTCCCGCGGGCACCGCGTCGCCCGGCCGGCGCGAGCGCACGAGGGCGGGAGGCAACCGGGCGGCGCCTGCGGAACCGGATGCGACGGCCGGCGCGGCACGGCCCCGACGGGTCCGCACCGAAGACCAGCGCGGTGCGGATCGACCGCTGATGAGGTCAGAGGTTACGTGCGGCAGCCGGCCGGCTGGCCCAAGCGGCGGCCGGCACGCGACGGGGATCGAGCGGCCCCGACGGCTTGCAGCCGGGCGGCCGACGGCTAGGCCGTACCGGAGTCCCGCGGTCGTTCGGGCGAAGGGGCGCATGCTGCGGGAAAGGCCTGCGGCGGCGAACCGTCCGCCCGGCCGGCCAAGCCTTCCGCGGCGGCGCGCACGTGGCGGCGCGGCCGAGATGACCGAGCGAAGCCCCGGCGATGGGCGGCGCGCACGTGTCCGTGCGGCCGAGATGACCGAGCGAAGCCCGGGCGGCGCCCGCCGTGCGCCCTGCCGGATCGCGCCTTCCGCCGGCGCGCAACGCCGGTCCCGCGTTCCGGCCGCGGGAGAGGCCTGCGTCGGCGAACCGTCCGCCCCGCCGGCCGAACCTTCCGCGGCTGCGCGCACGTGTCCGTGCGGCCGAGATGACCGAGCGAAGCCCCGGCGACGGGCGGCGCCCGCCGTGCGCCCCGGCGGATTGCGCGGCCCGCCGGCGCGCAACGCCGGGCCCACGTTCCGGCTGCGGGAAAGGCCTGCGGCGGCGAACCGTCCGCCCCGCCGGCCGAACCTTGCGCGGCGGCGCTTACGTGTCCGTGCGGCAGAGATGACCGAGCAAGCTCCGGCGATGGGCGGCGCCCTCCGTGCGCCCCGCCGGATCGCCTGCGAGCGGCGAGCGTCCGGGCGGGCCCCTTTCGCAACTTCCCTCGGTACTCTAAACACCCCTTGCCTCTCGGTCTTCCCCCCGACCCTCTCGGTATTTGCTCGGATATGTGCATGCATCGTCCCTCGTCGCCTTCGGTTATCCTCCCCGGGGTGGGCTTTGCGCCGACGCGCCAACGGGGTGGTAGGGGGGCTGCAGCCGCGGCCGCCGCGTTTCGCCATCCGCGCGTGCGCCGCCGGATCCGAGTGGAGGTCGCGGGCGACTCGTCGATGCTTGTACTAGGGGCGCATGCCGGCAGCCCCCCGCGGGGTGCGGGACCCCCGATCGGCGTGCGAGGGACGGGCGTCCGGGCGGGCCCCGTTTCCAACTTCCCTCGGAACATTAAAACCCCCCGACCCCCTCGGTCTTCGCTCCGGCCCTATCGCTATTGCTCGGATATGTGCATCCACCGTCCCTCGTTGCCTTCGGTTATCTACCCCAGGGTGGGCCTTGCGCCGATGCCCCGATGGGGTGGCAGGGGTGGGGCTGCCGCGGCCGGCGCGTTTCGGCATCCGCGCTTGGGGGCTCGGACCCGAGTGGAGGTCGCGGGCGGCTCGTCGATGCCTGCACCGGGAGCGCATGCCGGCAGCCCCCCGCGGGGCGCCGGACCCCCGATCGGCGTGCGATGGACGGGGGGAGGGGCGGGCCCGGTTTGCAAATTCCCTCGGTACTTTAAAATCTCACGGCCCTGTCGGTGCTCCCTCCGGCCCTATCGCCACTGCTCGGATATGTGCATCCACCGTCCCTCGTTGCCTTCGGTTATCTACCCCGCGGTGGGCTTTGCGCCGATGCCCCGATGGGGTGGCAGGGGGGCACGCTCTAGGCCGTGCCACGGGGCGCGGGCGCCGGCGCCGTACGTCCCTCGCGGCGGCCGTGAGCGGCACCTCGGCTTGCTCGGTCTGTCCTCCCGGGACGCGCGACCCGTGCGACCGGGACGCGCATCCCGTGCGACCGGGACGCGTGTCCGGGCCGTTCCCGTTTGCAACGCTCCTCGGTACTTTGGAACGCTTGGGGTGGGCTTTGGGCGGATGCCCCGCCGGGGTGGTAGGGAGGGGGGGCGGCTGCTGCCGCGGCGGGACTTCCGCTCCACTCCGCACAAGTCCGTCGCCTCGCGGCGGGCGCGCCCGGCACCGTTCGTCCCCGAGGGAGCCGGCACGCGCCCGCCGAGGCCCCGGCGCATGGGCGCCGCCGCCGGCCGTCCGCGCGGCGGCCGTGCGCCGGCTTCCTCCGTCGGCCCTCCCGGGATGCGCGACCCGTGCGACCGGGACGCGCATCCCGTGAGACCGGGACGCGTGTCCGGGCCGTTCCCGTTTGCAACGCTCCTCGGTACTTTGGAACGCTTGGGGTGGGCCTTGGGCGGATGCCCCGCCGGGGTGGTAGGGAGGGGGGGCTGCTGCTGCCGCGGCGGGACTTCCGCTCCACTCCGCACAAGTCCGTCGCCTCGCGGCGGGCGCGCCCGGCACCGTTCGTCCCCGAGGGAGCCGGCACGCGCCCGCCGAGGCCCCGGCGCATGGGCGCCGCCGCCGGCCGTCCGCGCGGCGGCCGTGCGCCGGCTTCCTCCGTCGGCCCTCCCGGGATGCGCGACCCGTGCGACCGGGACGCGCATCCCGTGAGACCGGGACGCGTGTCCGGGCCGTTCCCGTTTGCAACGCTCCTCGGTACTTTGGAACGCTTGGGGTGGGCCTTGGG
>NC_143199.1:4427500-4432500 GCF_051530095.1 Phoenix dactylifera
TGGGCCACGCGCAGCGGGCCCACGACGGAGCCGGCACGCTCCTTCTGCTGGCGCGGCGCTCGGTCTACGCCTCCGGCCGGCCGTTGCGGCGGCCGTGCACGGCGCTTCGGATCGGTCGGCCCGTCGTCCCGTCCCTGACGAAGTTTTCGCGGCCGCGCGCGCGCGGAGTTGGATCGGCCTTACTTGGTCCGATCCTTCGCCCTCGCATGTTGCGTGGGCTCGGTCCCGTCCCGTTCGGTGAAATCTTTGTCCGCTCTGGTGCGTCCCTGTGGGTTCCTTTGTCGGTTTTGCGGGTTCGGCCGGGCCTTCCGTGCCGGCCCGTCGGCTCGCTCGGATGGGCCCCGCGGAGTTGGCCCACGACGGAGCCGGCACGCTCCTTCCGCTGGTGCGGCGCTCGGTCTATTCCTTCGGTCGGCCCTTGCGGCGGCCGTGCGCGGTGCTTCGGATCGGTCGGCCGGTCTTCCCGTCCCTCATGAAGTGTTCGCGGCCGCGCGCGCGCGGAGTTGGATCGGCCTTACTTGGTCCGATCCTTCGCCCTCGCATGTTCCGTGGGCTCGGTCCCGTCCTGTTCGGTGAGGGAGGGCGGCCCCGAATCTTTGTCCGCTCTGGTGCGTCCCTGTGGGTTCCTTTGTCGGTTTTGCGGGTTCGGCCGGGCCTTCCGCGCCGGCCCGTCGGCTCGCTCGGATGGGCCCCGCGGAGTTGGCCCACGACGGAGCCGGCACGCTCCTTCCGCTGGTGCGGCTCTCGGTCTACGCCTCCAGCCGGCCCTTGTGGCGGCCGTGCGCGGCGCTTCGGTTCGGTCGGCCGGTCTTCCTGTCCCTCACGAAGTGCTCGCGGCCGCGCGCGCGCGGAGTTGGATCGGCCTTACTTGGTCCGATCCGTCGCCATCGCATGTTGCGTGGGCTCGGTCCCGTCTCGGTGAAATCTTGGGCCGCTTTGGTGCGTCCCTGTGGGTTCCTTTGTCGGTTTTGCGGGCTCGGCGCCGGGCCTTCCGCGCCGGTCCGTCGGCTCGCTCGGACGGACCGTGCGCAGGTGGTCCCCGACGGAGCCGGCACGCTCCTTCCGCTGGCGCGGCGCTCGGTCTATGCCTCCGGCCGGCCCTCGCGGCGGCCGTGCGCGGCGCTTCGGTTCGGTCGGCCGGTCGTCCCGTCCCTCACGAAGTTCCTGCGGCCGCGCGTGCGTGGAGCGGGATCGGCCTTACTTGGTCGGATCCGTCGCCCTCGCCTGTTGCGGGGGCTCGGTCCCGTCCCGTTCGGTGAAAGCTTTGCCCGCTCTGGTGCGTCCCCGTGGGTTCCTTTGTCGGTTTTGCGGCCTTGGCGGCGGGCCTTCCGTGTCGGCCCGTCGTGGGCCCGCTGCGCGTCCGTGCGCGGTGCTTCGGATCGGCAGGCCCGTCGTCTGGGTCCCTTACGAAGCTTTGCGCGACCGCTCCTTTGTCGCCGGTCCCCTGTTAGGGCTGACCGAGCCCTCCGTTCGCCCCCTGGCCCGTCGCATGGGCCCCCGGCGCCTCCGCGGCGCCCCACCGAAAACTGTCACGACGCGCATCCAGCGCCGACGAGGTCGCAGGTTACGTGCGGCAGCCGGGGGGCTAGGCCGAGCGGCGGCGGGCCCGCCCACAGACGGGCGCGGGGAGGAGCGCAGCCGGCACGCGGCGCGGAGCGGCGGCGGCATGCCGCCGGGCGGCCGTCGGCTCAACCGTGCCCGAGTCCCGCGGGCACCGCGTCGCCCGGCCGGCGCGAGCGGCGGCGGGCCCGCCCGCGGACGGGCGCGGGGAGGAGCGCAGCCGGCACGCGGCGCGGAGCGGCGGCGGCATGCCGCCGGGCGGCCGACGGCTCAACCATGCCCGAGTCCCGCGGGCACCGCGTCGCCCGGCCGGCGCGAGCGGCGGCGGGCCCGCCCGCGGACGGGCGCGGGGAGGAGCGCAGCCGGCACGCGCCGCGGAGCGGCGGCGGCATGCCGCCGGGCGGCCGACGGCTCAACCATGCCCGAGTCCCGCGGGCACCGCGTCGCCCGGCCGGCGCGAGCGCACGAGGGCGGGAGGCAACCGGGCGGCGCCTGCGGAACCGGATGCGACGGCCGGCGCGGCACGGCCCCGACGGGTCCGCACCGAAGACCAGCGCGGTGCGGATCGACCGCTGATGAGGTCAGAGGTTACGTGCGGCAGCCGGCCGGCTGGCCCGAGCGGCGGCCGGCACGCGACGGGGATCGAGCGGCCCCGACGGCTTGCAGCCGGGCGGCCGACGGCTAGGCCGTACCGGAGTCCCGCGGTCGTTCGGGCGAAGGGGCGCATGCTGCGGGAAAGGCCTGCGGCGGCGAACCGTCCGCCCGGCCGGCCAAGCCTTCCGCGGCGGCGCGCACGTGGCGGCGCGGCCGAGATGACCGAGCGAAGCCCCGGCGATGGGCGGCGCGCACGTGTCCGTGCGGCCGAGATGACCGAGCGAAGCCCGGGCGGCGCCCGCCGTGCGCCCTGCCGGATCGCGCCTTCCGCCGGCGCGCAACGCCGGTCCCGCGTTCCGGCCGCGGGAGAGGCCTGCGTCGGCGAACCGTCCGCCCCGCCGGCCGAACCTTCCGCGGCTGCGCGCACGTGTCCGTGCGGCCGAGATGACCGAGCGAAGCCCCGGCGACGGGCGGCGCCCGCCGTGCGCCCCGGCGGATTGCGCGGCCCGCCGGCGCGCAACGCCGGGCCCACGTTCCGGCTGCGGGAAAGGCCTGCGGCGGCGAACCGTCCGCCCCGCCGGCCGAACCTTGCGCGGCGGCGCTTACGTGTCCGTGCGGCAGAGATGACCGAGCAAGCTCCGGCGATGGGCGGCGCCCTCCGTGCGCCCCGCCGGATCGCCTGCGAGCGGCGAGCGTCCGGGCGGGCCCCTTTCGCAACTTCCCTCGGTACTCTAAACACCCCTTGCCTCTCGGTCTTCCCCCCGACCCTCTCGGTATTTGCTCGGATATGTGCATGCATCGTCCCTCGTCGCCTTCGGTTATCCTCCCCGGGGTGGGCTTTGCGCCGACGCGCCAACGGGGTGGTAGGGGGGCTGCAGCCGCGGCCGCCGCGTTTCGCCATCCGCGCGTGCGCCGCCGGATCCGAGTGGAGGTCGCGGGCGACTCGTCGATGCTTGTACTAGGGGCGCATGCCGGCAGCCCCCCGCGGGGTGCGGGACCCCCGATCGGCGTGCGAGGGACGGGCGTCTGGGCGGGCCCCGTTTCCAACTTCCCTCGGAACATTAAAACCCCCCGACCCCCTCGGTCTTCGCTCCGGCCCTATCGCTATTGCTCGGATATGTGCATCCACCGTCCCTCGTTGCCTTCGGTTATCTACCCCAGGGTGGGCCTTGCGCCGATGCCCCGATGGGGTGGCAGGGGTGGGGCTGCCGCGGCCGGCGCGTTTCGGCATCCGCGCTTGGGGGCTCGGACCCGAGTGGAGGTCGCGGGCGGCTCGTCGATGCCTGCACCGGGAGCGCATGCCGGCAGCCCCCCGCGGGGCGCCGGACCCCCGATCGGCGTGCGATGGACGGGGGGAGGGGCGGGCCCGGTTTGCAAATTCCCTCGGTACTTTAAAATCTCACGGCCCTGTCGGTGCTCCCTCCGGCCCTATCGCCACTGCTCGGATATGTGCATCCACCGTCCCTCGTTGCCTTCGGTTATCTACCCCGCGGTGGGCTTTGCGCCGATGCCCCGATGGGGTGGCAGGGGGGCACGCTCTAGGCCGTGCCACGGGGCGCGGGCGCCGGCGCCGTACGTCCCTCGCGGCGGCCGTGAGCGGCACCTCGGCTTGCTCGGTCTGTCCTCCCGGGACGCGCGACCCGTGCGACCGGGACGCGCATCCCGTGCGACCGGGACGCGTGTCCGGGCCGTTCCCGTTTGCAACGCTCCTCGGTACTTTGGAACGCTTGGGGTGGGCTTTGGGCGGATGCCCCGCCGGGGTGGTAGGGAGGGGGGGCGGCTGCTGCCGCGGCGGGACTTCCGCTCCACTCCGCACAAGTCCGTCGCCTCGCGGCGGGCGCGCCCGGCACCGTTCGTCCCCGAGGGAGCCGGCACGCGCCCGCCGAGGCCCCGGCGCATGGGCGCCGCCGCCGGCCGTCCGCGCGGCGGCCGTGCGCCGGCTTCCTCCGTCGGCCCTCCCGGGATGCGCGACCCGTGCGACCGGGACGCGCATCCCGTGAGACCGGGACGCGTGTCCGGGCCGTTCCCGTTTGCAACGCTCCTCGGTACTTTGGAACGCTTGGGGTGGGCCTTGGGCGGATGCCCCGCCGGGGTGGTAGGGAGGGGGGGCTGCTGCTGCCGCGGCGGGACTTCCGCTCCACTCCGCACAAGTCCGTCGCCTCGCGGCGGGCGCGCCCGGCACCGTTCGTCCCCGAGGGAGCCGGCACGCGCCCGCCGAGGCCCCGGCGCATGGGCGCCGCCGCCGGCCGTCCGCGCGGCGGCCGTGCGCCGGCTTCCTCCGTCGGCCCTCCCGGGATGCGCGACCCGTGCGACCGGGACGCGCATCCCGTGAGACCGGGACGCGTGTCCGGGCCGTTCCCGTTTGCAACGCTCCTCGGTACTTTGGAACGCTTGCGGTGGGCCTTGGGCGGATGCCCCGCCGGGGTGGTAGGGAGGGGGGGCTGCTGCTGCCGCGGCGGGACTTCCGCTCCACTCCGCACAAGTCCGTCGCCTCGCGGCGGGCGGGCCCGGCACCGTTCGTCCCCGAGGGAGCCGGCCCGCGCCCGCCGAGGCCCCGGCGCATGGGCGCCCCCGCCGGCCGTCCGCGCGGCGGCCGTGCGCCGGCTTCCTCCGTCGGCCCTCCCGGGACGCGCGACCCGTGCGACCGGGACGCGCATCCCGTGCGACCGGGACGCGTGTCCGGGCGGTTCCCGTTTGCAACGCTCCTCGGTACTTTGGAACGCTTGGGGTGGGCTTTGGGCGGATGCCCCGTCGGGGTGGTAGGGAGGGGGGGCTGGCGCCGCCGCGGCGGGCCTTCCGCCCCCCTCCGCACAAGTCCGTTGCCTCGCGGCGGTCGTGCCCGGCAC
>NC_143199.1:4442500-4447500 GCF_051530095.1 Phoenix dactylifera
GGATCGGTCGGCCGGTCTTCCCGTCCCTCATGAAGTGTTCGCGGCCGCGCGCGCGCGGAGTTGGATCGGCCTTACTTGGTCCGATCCTTCGCCCTCGCATGTTCCGTGGGCTCGGTCCCGTCCTGTTCGGTGAAATCTTTGTCCGCTCTGGTGCGTCCCTGTGGGTTCCTTTGTCGGTTTTGCGGGTTCGGCCGGGCCTTCCGCGCCGGCCCGTCGGCTCGCTCGGATGGGCCCCGCGGAGTTGGCCCACGACGGAGCCGGCACGCTCCTTCCGCTGGTGCGGCTCTCGGTCTACGCCTCCAGCCGGCCCTTGTGGCGGCCGTGCGCGGCGCTTCGGTTCGGTCGGCCGGTCTTCCTGTCCCTCACGAAGTGCTCGCGGCCGCGCGCGCGCGGAGTTGGATCGGCCTTACTTGGTCCGATCCGTCGCCATCGCATGTTGCGTGGGCTCGGTCCCGTCTCGGTGAAATCTTGGGCCGCTTTGGTGCGTCCCTGTGGGTTCCTTTGTCGGTTTTGCGGGCTCGACGCCGGGCCTTCCGCGCCGGTCCGTCGGCTCGCTCGGACGGACCGTGCGCAGGTGGTCCCCGACGGAGCCGGCACGCTCCTTCCGCTGGCGCGGCGCTCGGTCTATGCCTCCGGCCGGCCCTCGCGGCGGCCGTGCGCGGCGCTTCGGTTCGGTCGGCCGGTCGTCCCGTCCCTCACGAAGTTCCTGCGGCCGCGCGTGCGTGGAGCGGGATCGGCCTTACTTGGTCGGATCCGTCGCTCTCGCCTGTTGCGGGGGCTCGGTCCCGTCCCGTTCGGTGAAAGCTTTGCCCGCTCTGGTGCGTCCCCGTGGGTTCCTTTGTCGGTTTTGCGGCCTTGGCGGCGGGCCTTCCGTGTCGGCCCGTCGTGGGCCCGCTGCGCGTCCGTGCGCGGTGCTTCGGATCGGTAGGCCCGTCGTCTGGGTCCCTTACGAAGCTTTGCGCGACCGCTCCTTTGTCGCCGGTCCCCTGTTAGGGCTGACCGAGCCCTCCGTTCGCCCCCTGGCCCGTCGCATGGGCCCCCGGCGCCTCCGCGGCGCCCCACCGAAAACTGTCACGACGCGCATCCAGCGCCGACGAGGTCGCAGGTTACGTGCGGCAGCCGGGGGGCTAGGCCGAGCGGCGGCGGGCCCGCCCACGGACGGGCGCGGGGAGGAGCGCAGCCGGCACGCGGCGCGGAGCGGCGGCGGCATGCCGCCGGGCGGCCGTCGGCTCAACCGTGCCCGAGTCCCGCGGGCACCGCGTCGCCCGGCCGGCGCGAGCGGCGGCGGGCCCGCCCGCGGACGGGCGCGGGGAGGAGCGCAGCCGGCACGCGGCGCGGAGCGGCGGCGGCATGCCGCCGGGCGGCCGACGGCTCAACCATGCCCGAGTCCCGCGGGCACCGCGTCGCCCGGCCGGCGCGAGCGCACGAGGGCGGGAGGCAACCGGGCGGCGCCTGCGGAACCGGATGCGACGGCCGGCGCGGCACGGCCCCGACGGGTCCGCACCGAAGACCAGCGCGGTGCGGATCGACCGCTGATGAGGTCAGAGGTTACGTGCGGCAGCCGGCCGGCTGGCCCGAGCGGCGGCCGGCACGCGACGGGGATCGAGCGGCCCCGACGGCTTGCAGCCGGGCGGCCGACGGCTAGGCCGTACCGGAGTCCCGCGGTCGTTCGGGCGAAGGGGCGCATGCTGCGGGAAAGGCCTGCGGCGGCGAACCGTCCGCCCGGCCGGCCAAGCCTTCCGCGGCGGCGCGCACGTGGCGGCGCGGCCGAGATGACCGAGCGAAGCCCCGGCGATGGGCGGCGCGCACGTGTCCGTGCGGCCGAGATGACCGAGCGAAGCCCGGGCGGCGCCCGCCGTGCGCCCTGCCGGATCGCGCCTTCCGCCGGCGCGCAACGCCAGTCCCGCGTTCCGGCCGCGGGAGAGGCCTGCGTCGGCGAACCGTCCGCCCCGCCGGCCGAACCTTCCGCGGCTGCGCGCACGTGTCCGTGCGGCCGAGATGACCGAGCGAAGCCCCGGCGACGGGCGGCGCCCGCCGTGCGCCCCGGCGG
Source organism: Phoenix dactylifera (assembly GCF_051530095.1). Taxonomy (NCBI): domain Eukaryota; kingdom Viridiplantae; phylum Streptophyta; class Magnoliopsida; order Arecales; family Arecaceae; genus Phoenix; species Phoenix dactylifera. The sequence goes on from NC_143199.1 coordinate 4,444,551, forward strand.
ATTGCGCGGCCCGCCGGCTCGCAACGCCGGGCCCACGTTCCGGCTGCGGGAAAGGCCTGCGGCGGCGAACCGTCCGCCCCGCCGGCCGAACCTTGCGCGGCGGCGCTTACGTGTCCGTGCGGCAGAGATGACCGAGCAAGCTCCGGCGATGGGCGGCGCCCTCCGTGCGCCCCGCCGGATCGCGCTGGCCGGCGGCGCGCAACGCCGGACCCCCGATCCGCGTGCGAGCGGCGAGCGTCCGGGCGGGCCCCTTTCGCAACTTCCCTCGGTACTCTAAACACCCCTTGCCTCTCGGTCTTCCCCCCGACCCTCTCGGTATTTGCTCGGATATGTGCATGCATCGTCCCTCGTCGCCTTCGGTTATCCTCCCCGGGGTGGGCTTTGCGCCGACGCGCCAACGGGGTGGTAGGGGGGCTGCAGCCGCGGCCGCCGCGTTTCGCCATCCGCGCGTGCGCCGCCGGATCCGAGTGGAGGTCGCGGGCGACTCGTCGATGCTTGTACTAGGGGCGCATGCCGGCAGCCCCCCGCGGGGTGCGGGACCCCCGATCGGCGTGCGAGGGACGGGCGTCCGGGCGGGCCCCGTTTCCAACTTCCCTCGGAACATTAAAACCCCCCGACCCCCTCGGTCTTCGCTCCGGCCCTATCGCTATTGCTCGGATATGTGCATCCACCGTCCCTCGTTGCCTTCGGTTATCTACCCCAGGGTGGGCCTTGCGCCGATGCCCCGATGGGGTGGCAGGGGTGGGGCTGCCGCGGCCGGCGCGTTTCGGCATCCGCGCTTGGGGGCTCGGACCCGAGTGGAGGTCGCGGGCGGCTCGTCGATGCCTGCACCGGGAGCGCATGCCGGCAGCCCCCCGCGGGGCGCCGGACCCCCGATCGGCGTGCGATGGACGGGGGGAGGGGCGGGCCCGGTTTGCAAATTCCCTCGGTACTTTAAAATCTCACGGCCCTGTCGGTGCTCCCTCCGGCCCTATCGCCACTGCTCGGATATGTGCATCCACCGTCCCTCGTTGCCTTCGGTTATCTACCCCGCGGTGGGCTTTGCGCCGATGCCCCGATGGGGTGGCAAGGGGGCACGCTCTAGGCCGTGCCACGGGGCGCGGGCGCCGGCGCCGTACGTCCCTCGCGGCGGCCGTGAGCGGCACCTCGGCTTGCTCGGTCTGTCCTCCCGGGACGCGCGACCCGTGCGACCGGGACGCGCATCCCGTGCGACCGGGACGCGTGTCCGGGCCGTTCCCGTTTGCAACGCTCCTCGGTACTTTGGAACGCTTGGGGTGGGCTTTGGGCGGATGCCCCGCCGGGGTGGTAGGGAGGGGGGGCGGCTGCTGCCGCGGCGGGACTTCCGCTCCACTCCGCACAAGTCCGTCGCCTCGCGGCGGGCGCGCCCGGCACCGTTCGTCCCCGAGGGAGCCGGCACGCGCCCGCCGAGGCCCCGGCGCATGGGCGCCGCCGCCGGCCGTCCGCGCGGCGGCCGTGCGCCGGCTTCCTCCGTCGGCCCTCCCGGGATGCGCGACCCGTGCGACCGGGACGCGCATCCCGTGAGACCGGGACGCGTGTCCGGGCCGTTCCCGTTTGCAACGCTCCTCGGTACTTTGGAACGCTTGGGGTGGGCCTTGGGCGGATGCCCCGCCGGGGTGGTAGGGAGGGGGGGCTGCTGCTGCCGCGGCGGGACTTCCGCTCCACTCCGCACAAGTCCGTCGCCTCGCGGCGGGCGGGCCCGGCACCGTTCGTCCCCGAGGGAGCCGGCCCGCGCCCGCCGAGGCCCCGGCGCATGGGCGCCCCCGCCGGCCGTCCGCGCGGCGGCCGTGCGCCGGCTTCCTCCGTCGGCCCTCCCGGGACGCGCGACCCGTGCGACCGGGACGCGCATCCCGTGCGACCGGGACGCGTGTCCGGGCGGTTCCCGTTTGCAACGCTCCTCGGTACTTTGGAACGCTTGGGGTGGGCTTTGGGCGGATGCCCCGTCGGGGTGGTAGGGAGGGGGGGCTGGCGCCGCCGCGGCGGGCCTTCCGCCCCCCTCCGCACAAGTCCGTTGCCTCGCGGCGGTCGTGCCCGGCACCGTTCGTCCCCGACGGAGCCGTCGCGCGCCCGACGACTTTCCGGCGCACGGGCGCCGCCGCCGGCCGTCCGTGCGCGGCGGCCGTGCGCCACTTCGGCTTCGTCCGTCGGCCCTCCCGGGACGCGCGACCCGTGCGACCGGGATGCGCATCCCGTGCGACCGGGTCGCGTGTCCGGGCCGTTCCCGTTTGCAACGCTCCTCGGTACTTTGGAACGCTTGGGGTGGGCTTTGGGCGGATGCCCCGCCGGGGTGGTAGGGAGGGGGGGTCTGCTGCCGCCGCGGCGGGCCTTCCGCTCCACTCCGCACAGGACCGTTGCCTCGCGGCGGACTTGCCCGGCACATTTCGTCCCCGACGGAGCCGGCACGCGCCTGCCGACTTCCCGGCGCACGGGCGCTGCCTTCGGCCGTCCGTGCCCGGCGGCCGTGCGCCACTTCGGCTCCCTCCATCGGCCCTCCCGGGAAGCGCGTCCCGGACGTTCGGGATGCGCACCCCGTGCGACCGGGACTCGCGTCCGGGCCGTTTCCGTGTGCAATGCTCCTCGATTCGCTGGAGCCCTTGGGGTGGGCCTTCGGAGGATGCCCCGCTGGGGAGGTAAGGGGGTGTGTCCTGCCTGGGCGGGCCTTCCGCCCGAGCCCGTCGCCCAGCGCGGATGGTCGCGCCGCGCGGGCGGGCGCGCCGCGCGTGCGCGGGGCCGTTGGCCGGTGACGCGCAAGGACGGGCGCGCGCTTCGTCGTGCTCCCGCGCCTTGGCGCGCGCGCGGCCGCGGCGTGGTCGCTCGGTTCTGCGCATTTGGCCCGCGCGGATGGGCGCGTCGCGCGGGCGGCCGGGCCGCGCGGGCGGGCGGGCCGTTGCCCGGGTTCGCGCAAGGACGGGCGCGCTAGGCCGATCGGCCT
>NC_143199.1:4457500-4460000 GCF_051530095.1 Phoenix dactylifera
GGGTCCCTTACGAAGCTTTGCGCGACCGCTCCTTTGTCGCCGGTCCCCTGTTAGGGCTGACCGAGCCCTCCGTTCGCCCCCTGGCCCGTCGCATGGGCCCCCGGCGCCTCCGCGGCGCCCCACCGAAAACTGTCACGACGCGCATCCAGCGCCGACGAGGTCGCAGGTTACGTGCGGCAGCCGGGGGGCTAGGCCGAGCGGCGGCGGGCCCGCCCACGGACGGGCGCGGGGAGGAGCGCAGCCGGCACGCGGCGCGGAGCGGCGGCGGCATGCCGCCGGGCGGCCGTCGGCTCAACCGTGCCCGAGTCCCGCGGGCACTGCGTCGCCCGGCCGGCGCGAGCGGCGGCGGGCCCGCCCGCGGACGGGCGCGGGGAGGAGCGCAGCCGGCACGCGGCGCGGAGCGGCGGCGGCATGCCGTCGGGCGGCCGACGGCTCAACCATGCCCGAGTCCCGCGGGCACCGCGTCGCCCGGCCGGCGCGAGCGCACGAGGGCGGGAGGCAACCGGGCGGCGCCTGCGGAACCGGATGCGACGGCCGGCGCGGCACGGCCCCGACGGGTCCGCACCGAAGACCAGCGCGGTGCGGATCGACCGCTGATGAGGTCAGAGGTTACGTGCGGCAGCCGGCCGGCTGGCCCGAGCGGCGGCCGGCACGCGATGGGGATCGAGCGGCCCCGACGGCTTGCAGCCGGGCGGCCGACGGCTAGGCCGTACCGGAGTCCCGCGGTCGTTCGGGCGAAGGGGCGCATGCTGCGGGAAAGGCCTGCGGCGGCGAACCGTCCGCCCGGCCGGCCAAGCCTTCCGCGGCGGCGCGCACGTGGCGGCGCGGCCGAGATGACCGAGCGAAGCCCCGGCGATGGGCGGCGCGCACGTGTCCGTGCGGCCGAGATGACCGAGCGAAGCCCGGGCGGCGCCCGCCGTGCGCCCTGCCGGATCGCGCCTTCCGCCGGCGCGCAACGCCGGTCCCGCGTTCCGGCCGCGGGAGAGGCCTGCGTCGGCGAACCGTCCGCCCCGCCGGCCGAACCTTCCGCGGCTGCGCGCACGTGTCCGTGCGGCCGAGATGACCGAGCGAAGCCCCGGCGACGGGCGGCGCCCGCCGTGCGCCCCGGCGGATTGCGCGGCCCGCCGGCGCGCAACGCCGGGCCCACGTTCCGGCTGCGGGAAAGGCCTGCGGCGGCGAACCGTCCGCCCCGCCGGCCGAACCTTGCGCGGCGGCGCTTACGTGTCCGTGCGGCAGAGATGACCGAGCAAGCTCCGGCGATGGGCGGCGCCCTCCGTGCGCCCCGCCGGATCGCCTGCGAGCGGCGAGCGTCCGGGCGGGCCCCTTTCGCAACTTCCCTCGGTACTCTAAACACCCCTTGCCTCTCGGTCTTCCCCCCGACCCTCTCGGTATTTGCTCGGATATGTGCATGCATCGTCCCTCGTCGCCTTCGGTTATCCTCCCCGGGGTGGGCTTTGCGCCGACGCGCCAACGGGGTGGTAGGGGGGCTGCAGCCGCGGCCGCCGCGTTTCGCCATCCGCGCGTGCGCCGCCGGATCCGAGTGGAGGTCGCGGGCGACTCGTCGATGCTTGTACTAGGGGCGCATGCCGGCAGCCCCCCGCGGGGTGCGGGACCCCCGATCGGCGTGCGAGGGACGGGCGTCCGGGCGGGCCCCGTTTCCAACTTCCCTCGGAACATTAAAACCCTCCGACCCCCTCGGTCTTCGCTCCGGCCCTATCGCTATTGCTCGGATATGTGCATCCACCGTCCCTCGTTGCCTTCGGTTATCTACCCCAGGGTGGGCCTTGCGCCGATGCCCCGATGGGGTGGCAGGGGTGGGGCTGCCGCGGCCGGCGCGTTTCGGCATCCGCGCTTGGGGGCTCGGACCCGAGTGGAGGTCGCGGGCGGCTCGTCGATGCCTGCACCGGGAGCGCATGCCGGCAGCCCCCCGCGGGGCGCCGGACCCCCGATCGGCGTGCGATGGACGGGGGGAGGGGCGGGCCCGGTTTGCAAATTCCCTCGGTACTTTAAAATCTCACGGCCCTGTCGGTGCTCCCTCCGGCCCTATCGCCACTGCTCGGATATGTGCATCCACCGTCCCTCGTTGCCTTCGGTTATCTACCCCGCGGTGGGCTTTGCGCCGATGCCCCGATGGGGTGGCAGGGGGGCACGCTCTAGGCCGTGCCACGGGGCGCGGGCGCCGGCGCCGTACGTCCCTCGCGGCGGCCGTGAGCGGCACCTCGGCTTGCTCGGTCTGTCCTCCCGGGACGCGCGACCCGTGCGACCGGGACGCGCATCCCGTGCGACCGGGACGCGTGTCCGGGCCGTTCCCGTTTGCAACGCTCCTCGGTACTTTGGAACGCTTGGGGTGGGCTTTGGGCGGATGCCCCGCCGGGGTGGTAGGGAGGGGGGGCGGCTGCTGCCGCGGCGGGACTTCCGCTCCACTCCGCACAAGTCCGTCGCCTCGCGGCGGGCGCGCCCGGCACCGTTCGTCCCCGAGGGAGCCGGCACGCGCCCGCCG
>NC_143199.1:4470000-4475000 GCF_051530095.1 Phoenix dactylifera
GCTGGGCACCGTCTTGGCCGACCTTGGAGGCACTTGGCCAAGCATTGGAGGCCTTGGCTTGGCCTAGGCTTGGCCAAGTGTGAATGGGCTTGGCCTATTGCGAAGAGTCACGGCAAAGGTTCGACCGAAGCTCGCGGCGCCCCGGACGGAGCCGGGCCGCTCCCGCCTTTGCCGCGGCGCACGGGCGCCGCCGCCGTCCGGCCGTCGCGGCGGCCGCGCACGGCACTTCGGCTTCCTCCGTCGGCCCTCCCGGGACGCGCGACCCGTGCGACCGGGACGCGCATCCCGTGCGACCGGGACGCATGTCCGGGCGGTTCCCGTTTGCAACGCTCCTCGGTACTTTGGAACGCTTGGGGTGGGCTTTGGGCGGATGCCCCGCTGGGGTGGTAGGGAGGGGGGGCTGCTGCCGCCGCGGCGGGCCTTCCGCTCCACTCCGCACAAGCCCGCCGTGGGCACTCGCTGCGGGCGTGCCCGGCACCGTTCGTCCTCGAGGGATTCGGCCCGTCGGCTCGCTCGGATGGGCCACGCGCAGCGGGCCCATGACGGAGCCGGCACGCTCCTTCTGCTGGCGCGGCGCTCGGTCTACGCCTCCGGCCGGCCGTTGCGGCGGCCGTGCACGGCGCTTCGGATCGGTCGGCCCGTCGTCCCGTCCCTGACGAAGTTTTCGCGGCCGCGCGCGCGCGGAGTTGGATCGGCCTTACTTGGTCCGATCCTTCGCCCTCGCATGTTGCGTGGGCTCGGTCCCGTCCCGTTCGGTGAAATCTTTGTCCGCTCTGGTGCGTCCCTGTGGGTTCCTTTGTCGGTTTTGCGGGTTCGGCCGGGCCTTCCGTGCCGGCCCGTCGGCTCGCTCGGATGGGCCCCGCGGAGTTGGCCCACGACGGAGCCGGCACGCTCCTTCCGCTGGTGCGGCGCTCGGTCTATTCCTTCGGTCGGCCCTTGCGGCGGCCGTGCGCGGTGCTTCGGATCGGTCGGCCGGTCTTCCCGTCCCTCATGAAGTGTTCGCGGCCGCGCGCGCGCGGAGTTGGATCGGCCTTACTTGGTCCGATCCTTCGCCCTCGCATGTTCCGTGGGCTCGGTCCCGTCCTGTTCGGTGAAATCTTTGTCCGCTCTGGTGCGTCCCTGTGGGTTCCTTTGTCGGTTTTGCGGGTTCGGCCGGGCCTTCCGCGCCGGCCCGTCGGCTCGCTCGGATGGGCCCCGCGGAGTTGGCCCACGACGGAGCCGGCACGCTCCTTCCGCTGGTGCGGCTCTCGGTCTACGCCTCCAGCCGGCCCTTGTGGCGGCCGTGCGCGGCGCTTCGGTTCGGTCGGCCGGTCTTCCTGTCCCTCACGAAGTGCTCGCGGCCGCGCGCACGCGGAGTTGGATCGGCCTTACTTGGTCCGATCCGTCGCCATCGCATGTTGCGTGGGCTCGGTCCCGTCTCGGTGAAATCTTGGGCCGCTTTGGTGCGTCCCTGTGGGTTCCTTTGTCGGTTTTGCGGGCTCGGCGCCGGGCCTTCCGCGCCGGTCCGTCGGCTCGCTCGGACGGACCGTGCGCAGGTGGTCCCCGACGGAGCCGGCACGCTCCTTCCGCTGGCGCGGCGCTCGGTCTATGCCTCCGGCCGGCCCTCGCGGCGGCCGTGCGCGGCGCTTCGGTTCGGTCGGCCGGTCGTCCCGTCCCTCACGAAGTTCCTGCGGCCGCGCGTGCGTGGAGCGGGATCGGCCTTACTTGGTCGGATCCGTCGCCCTCGCCTGTTGCGGGGGCTCGGTCCCGTCCCGTTCGGTGAAAGCTTTGCCCGCTCTGGTGCGTCCCCGTGGGTTCCTTTGTCGGTTTTGCGGCCTTGGCGGCGGGCCTTCCGTGTCGGCCCGTCGTGGGCCCGCTACGCGTCCGTGCGCGGTGCTTCGGATCGGTAGGCCCGTCGTCTGGGTCCCTTACGAAGCTTTGCGCGACCGCTCCTTTGTCGCCGGTCCCCTGTTAGGGCTGACCGAGCCCTCCGTTCGCCCCCTGGCCCGTCGCATGGGCCCCCGGCGCCTCCGCGGCGCCCCACCGAAAACTGTCACGACGCGCATCCAGCGCCGACGAGGTCGCAGGTTACGTGCGGCAGCCGGGGGGCTAGGCCGAGCGGCGGCGGGCCCGCCCACGGACGGGCGCGGGGAGGAGCGCAGCCGGCACGCGGCGCGGAGCGGCGGCGGCATGCCGCCGGGCGGCCGTCGGCTCAACCGTGCCCGAGTCCCGCGGGCACTGCGTCGCCCGGCCGGCGCGAGCGGCGGCGGGCCCGCCCGCGGACGGGCGCGGGGAGGAGCGCAGCCGGCACGCGGCGCGGAGCGGCGGCGGCATGCCGCCGGGCGGCCGACGGCTCAACCATGCCCGAGTCCCGCGGGCACCGCGTCGCCCGGCCGGCGCGAGCGCACGAGGGCGGGAGGCAACCGGGCGGCGCCTGCGGAACCGGATGCGACGGCCGGCGCGGCACGGCCCCGACGGGTCCGCACCGAAGACCAGCGCAGTGCGGATCGACCGCTGATGAGGTCAGAGGTTACGTGCGGCAGCCGGCCGGCTGGCCCGAGCGGCGGCCGGCACGCGATGGGGATCGAGCGGCCCCGACGGCTTGCAGCCGGGCGGCCGACGGCTAGGCCGTACCGGAGTCCCGCGGTCGTTCGGGCGAAGGGGCGCATGCTGCGGGAAAGGCCTGCGGCGGCGAACCGTCCGCCCGGCCGGCCAAGCCTTCCGCGGCGGCGCGCACGTGGCGGCGCGGCCGAGATGACCGAGCGAAGCCCCGGCGATGGGCGGCGCGCACGTGTCCGTGCGGCCGAGATGACCGAGCGAAGCCCGGGCGGCGCCCGCCGTGCGCCCTGCCGGATCGCGCCTTCCGCCGGCGCGCAACGCCGGTCCCGCGTTCCGGCCGCGGGAGAGGCCTGCGTCGGCGAACCGTCCGCCCCGCCGGCCGAACCTTCCGCGGCTGCGCGCACGTGTCCGTGCGGCCGAGATGACCGAGCGAAGCCCCGGCGACGGGCGGCGCCCGCCGTGCGCCCCGGCGGATTGCGCGGCCCGCCGGCGCGCAACGCCGGGCCCACGTTCCGGCTGCGGGAAAGGCCTGCGGCGGCGAACCGTCCGCCCCGCCGGCCGAACCTTGCGCGGCGGCGCTTACGTGTCCGTGCGGCAGAGATGACCGAGCAAGCTCCGGCGATGGGCGGCGCCCTCCGTGCGCCCCGCCGGATCGCCTGCGAGCGGCGAGCGTCCGGGCGGGCCCCTTTCGCAACTTCCCTCGGTACTCTAAACACCCCTTGCCTCTCGGTCTTCCCCCCGACCCTCTCGGTATTTGCTCGGATATGTGCATGCATCGTCCCTCGTCGCCTTCGGTTATCCTCCCCGGGGTGGGCTTTGCGCCGACGCGCCAACGGGGTGGTAGGGGGGCTGCAGCCGCGGCCGCCGCGTTTCGCCATCCGCGCGTGCGCCGCCGGATCCGAGTGGAGGTCGCGGGCGACTCGTCGATGCTTGTACTAGGGGCGCATGCCGGCAGCCCCCCGCGGGGTGCGGGACCCCCGATCGGCGTGCGAGGGACGGGCGTCCGGGCGGGCCCCGTTTCCAACTTCCCTCGGAACATTAAAACCCCCCGACCCCCTCGGTCTTCGCTCCGGCCCTATCGCTATTGCTCGGATATGTGCATCCACCGTCCCTCGTTGCCTTCGGTTATCTACCCCAGGGTGGGCCTTGCGCCGATGCCCCGATGGGGTGGCAGGGGTGGGGCTGCCGCGGCCGGCGCGTTTCGGCATCCGCGCTTGGGGGCTCGGACCCGAGTGGAGGTCGCGGGCGGCTCGTCGATGCCTGCACCGGGAGCGCATGCCGGCAGCCCCCCGCGGGGCGCCGGACCCCCGATCGGCGTGCGATGGACGGGGGGAGGGGCGGGCCCGGTTTGCAAATTCCCTCGGTACTTTAAAATCTCACGGCCCTGTCGGTGCTCCCTCCGGCCCTATCGCCACTGCTCGGATATGTGCATCCACCGTCCCTCGTTGCCTTCGGTTATCTACCCCGCGGTGGGCTTTGCGCCGATGCCCCGATGGGGTGGCAGGGGGGCACGCTCTAGGCCGTGCCACGGGGCGCGGGCGCCGGCGCCGTACGTCCCTCGCGGCGGCCGTGAGCGGCACCTCGGCTTGCTCGGTCTGTCCTCCCGGGACGCGCGACCCGTGCGACCGGGACGCGCATCCCGTGCGACCGGGACGCGTGTCCGGGCCGTTCCCGTTTGCAACGCTCCTCGGTACTTTGGAACGCTTGGGGTGGGCTTTGGGCGGATGCCCCGCCGGGGTGGTAGGGAGGGGGGGCGGCGGGACTTCCGCTCCACTCCGCACAAGTCCGTCGCCTCGCGGCGGGCGCGCCCGGCACCGTTCGTCCCCGAGGGAGCCGGCACGCGCCCGCCGAGGCCCCGGCGCATGGGCGCCGCCGCCGGCCGTCCGCGCGGCGGCCGTGCGCCGGCTTCCTCCGTCGGCCCTCCCGGGATGCGCGACCCGTGCGACCGGGACGCGCATCCCGTGAGACCGGGACGCGTGTCCGGGCCGTTCCCGTTTGCAACGCTCCTCGGTACTTTGGAACGCTTGGGGTGGGCCTTGGGCGGATGCCCCGCCGGGGTGGTAGGGAGGGGGGGCTGCTGCTGCCGCGGCGGGACTTCCGCTCCACTCCGCACAAGTCCGTCGCCTCGCGGCGGGCGCGCCCGGCACCGTTCGTCCCCGAGGGAGCCGGCACGCGCCCGCCGAGGCCCCGGCGCATGGGCGCCGCCGCCGGCCGTCCGCGCGGCGGCCGTGCGCCGGCTTCCTCCGTCGGCCCTCCCGGGATGCGCGACCCGTGCGATCGGGACGCGCATCCCGTGAGACCGGGACGCGTGTCCGGGCCGTTCCCGTTTGCAACGCTCCTCGGTACTTTGGAACGCTTGGGGTGGGCCTTGGGCGGATGCCCCGCCGGGGTGGTAGGGAGGGGGGGCTGCTGCTGCCGCGGCGGGACTTCCGCTCCACTCCGCACAAGTCCGTCGCCTCGCG
>NC_143199.1:4485000-4490000 GCF_051530095.1 Phoenix dactylifera
GCCTCCGGCCGGCCGTTGCGGCGGCCGTGCACGGCGCTTCGGATCGGTCGGCCCGTCGTCCCGTCCCTGACGAAGTTTTCGCGGCCGCGCGCGCGCGGAGTTGGATCGGCCTTACTTGGTCCGATCCTTCGCCCTCGCATGTTGCGTGGGCTCGGTCCCGTCCCGTTCGGTGAAATCTTTGTCCGCTCTGGTGCGTCCCTGTGGGTTCCTTTGTCGGTTTTGCGGGTTCGGCCGGGCCTTCCGTGCCGGCCCGTCGGCTCGCTCGGATGGGCCCCGCGGAGTTGGCCCACGACGGAGCCGGCACGCTCCTTCCGCTGGTGCGGCGCTCGGTCTATTCCTTCGGTCGGCCCTTGCGGCGGCCGTGCGCGGTGCTTCGGATCGGTCGGCCGGTCTTCCCGTCCCTCATGAAGTGTTCGCGGCCGCGCGCGCGCGGAGTTGGATCGGCCTTACTTGGTCCGATCCTTCGCCCTCGCATGTTCCGTGGGCTCGGTCCCGTCCTGTTCGGTGAAATCTTTGTCCGCTCTGGTGCGTCCCTGTGGGTTCCTTTGTCGGTTTTGCGGGTTCGGCCGGGCCTTCCGCGCCGGCCCGTCGGCTCGCTCGGATGGGCCCCGCGGAGTTGGCCCACGACGGAGCCGGCACGCTCCTTCCGCTGGTGCGGCTCTCGGTCTACGCCTCCAGCCGGCCCTTGTGGCGGCCGTGCGCGGCGCTTCGGTTCGGTCGGCCGGTCTTCCTGTCCCTCACGAAGTGCTCGCGGCCGCGCGCGCGCGGAGTTGGATCGGCCTTACTTGGTCCGATCCGTCGCCATCGCATGTTGCGTGGGCTCGGTCCCGTCTCGGTGAAATCTTGGGCCGCTTTGGTGCGTCCCTGTGGGTTCCTTTGTCGGTTTTGCGGGCTCGGCGCCGGGCCTTCCGCGCCGGTCCGTCGGCTCGCTCGGACGGACCGTGCGCAGGTGGTCCCCGACGGAGCCGGCACGCTCCTTCCGCTGGCGCGGCGCTCGGTCTATGCCTCCGGCCGGCCCTCGCGGCGGCCGTGCGCGGCGCTTCGGTTCGGTCGGCCGGTCGTCCCGTCCCTCACGAAGTTCCTGCGGCCGCGCGTGCGTGGAGCGGGATCGGCCTTACTTGGTCGGATCCGTCGCCCTCGCCTGTTGCGGGGGCTCGGTCCCGTCCCGTTCGGTGAAAGCTTTGCCCGCTCTGGTGCGTCCCCGTGGGTTCCTTTGTCGGTTTTGCGGCCTTGGCGGCGGGCCTTCCGTGTCGGCCCGTCGTGGGCCAGCTGCGCGTCCGTGCGCGGTGCTTCGGATCGGCAGGCCCGTCGTCTGGGTCCCTTACGAAGCTTTGCGCGACCGCTCCTTTGTCGCCGGTCCCCTGTTAGGGCTGACCGAGCCCTCCGTTCGCCCCCTGGCCCGTCGCATGGGCCCCCGGCGCCTCCGCGGCGCCCCACCGAAAACTGTCACGACGCGCATCCAGCGCCGACGAGGTCGCAGGTTACGTGCGGCAGCCGGGGGGCTAGGCCGAGCGGCGGCGGGCCCGCCCACGGACGGGCGCGGGGAGGAGCGCAGCCGGCACGCGGCGCGGAGCGGCGGCGGCATGCCGCCGGGCGGCCGTCGGCTCAACCGTGCCCGAGTCCCGCGGGCACCGCGTTGCCCGGCCGGCGCGAGCGGCGGCGGGCCCGCCCGCGGACGGGCGCGGGGAGGAGCGCAGCCGGCACGCGGCGCGGAGCGGCGGCGGCATGCCGCCGGGCGGCCGACGGCTCAACCATGCCCGAGTCCCGCGGGCACCGCGTCGCCCGGCCGGCGCGAGCGCACGAGGGCGGGAGGCAACCGGGCGGCGCCTGCGGAACCGGATGCGACGGCCGGCGCGGCACGGCCCCGACGGGTCCGCACCGAAGACCAGCGCGGTGCGGATCGACCGCTGATGAGGTCAGAGGTTACGTGCGGCAGCCGGCCGGCTGGCCCGAGCGGCGGCCGGCACGCGACGGGGATCGAGCGGCCCCGACGGCTTGCAGCCGGGCGGCCGACGGCTAGGCCGTACCGGAGTCCCGCGGTCGTTCGGGCGAAGGGGCGCATGCTGCGGGAAAGGCCTGCGGCGGCGAACCGTCCGCCCGGCCGGCCAAGCCTTCCGCGGCGGCGCGCACGTGGCGGCGCGGCCGAGATGACCGAGCGAAGCCCCGGCGATGGGCGGCGCGCACGTGTCCGTGCGGCCGAGATGACCGAGCGAAGCCCGGGCGGCGCCCGCCGTGCGCCCTGCCGGATCGCGCCTTCCGCCGGCGCGCAACGCCGGTCCCGCGTTCCGGCCGCGGGAGAGGCCTGCGTCGGCGAACCGTCCGCCCCGCCGGCCGAACCTTCCGCGGCTGCGCGCACGTGTCCGTGCGGCCGAGATGACCGAGCGAAGCCCCGGCGACGGGCGGCGCCCGCCGTGCGCCCCGGCGGATTGCGCGGCCCGCCGGCGCGCAACGCCGGGCCCACGTTCCGGCTGCGGGAAAGGCCTGCGGCGGCGAACCGTCCGCCCCGCCGGCCGAACCTTGCGCGGCGGCGCTTACGTGTCCGTGCGGCAGAGATGACCGAGCAAGCTCCGGCGATGGGCGGCGCCCTCCGTGCGCCCCGCCGGATCGCCTGCGAGCGGCGAGCGTCCGGGCGGGCCCCTTTCGCAACTTCCCTCGGTACTCTAAACACCCCTTGCCTCTCGGTCTTCCCCCCGACCCTCTCGGTATTTGCTCGGATATGTGCATGCATCGTCCCTCGTCGCCTTCGGTTATCCTCCCCGGGGTGGGCTTTGCGCCGACGCGCCAACGGGGTGGTAGGGGGGCTGCAGCCGCGGCCGCCGCGTTTCGCCATCCGCGCGTGCGCCGCCGGATCCGAGTGGAGGTCGCGGGCGACTCGTCGATGCTTGTACTAGGGGCGCATGCCGGCAGCCCCCCGCGGGGTGCGGGACCCCCGATCGGCGTGCGAGGGACGGGCGTCCGGGCGGGCCCCGTTTCCAACTTCCCTCGGAACATTAAAACCCCCCGACCCCCTCGGTCTTCGCTCCGGCCCTATCGCTATTGCTCGGATATGTGCATCCACCGTCCCTCGTTGCCTTCGGTTATCTACCCCAGGGTGGGCCTTGCGCCGATGCCCCGATGGGGTGGCAGGGGTGGGGCTGCCGCGGCCGGCGCGTTTCGGCATCCGCGCTTGGGGGCTCGGACCCGAGTGGAGGTCGCGGGCGGCTCGTCGATGCCTGCACCGGGAGCGCATGCCGGCAGCCCCCCGCGGGGCGCCGGACCCCCGATCGGCGTGCGATGGACGGGGGGAGGGGCGGGCCCGGTTTGCAAATTCCCTCGGTACTTTAAAATCTCACGGCCCTGTCGGTGCTCCCTCCGGCCCTATCGCCACTGCTCGGATATGTGCATCCACCGTCCCTCGTTGCCTTCGGTTATCTACCCCGCGGTGGGCTTTGCGCCGATGCCCCGATGGGGTGGCAGGGGGGCACGCTCTAGGCCGTGCCACGGGGCGCGGGCGCCGGCGCCGTACGTCCCTCGCGGCGGCCGTGAGCGGCACCTCGGCTTGCTCGGTCTGTCCTCCCGGGACGCGCGACCCGTGCGACCGGGACGCGCATCCCGTGCGACCGGGACGCGTGTCCGGGCCGTTCCCGTTTGCAACGCTCCTCGGTACTTTGGAACGCTTGGGGTGGGCTTTGGGCGGATGCCCCGCCGGGGTGGTAGGGAGGGGGGGCGGCTGCTGCCGCGGCGGGACTTCCGCTCCACTCCGCACAAGTCCGTCGCCTCGCGGCGGGCGCGCCCGGCACCGTTCGTCCCCGAGGGAGCCGGCACGCGCCCGCCGAGGCCCCGGCGCATGGGCGCCGCCGCCGGCCGTCCGCGCGGCGGCCGTGCGCCGGCTTCCTCCGTCGGCCCTCCCGGGATGCGCGACCCGTGCGACCGGGACGCGCATCCCGTGAGACCGGGACGCGTGTCCGGGCCGTTCCCGTTTGCAACGCTCCTCGGTACTTTGGAACGCTTGGGGTGGGCCTTGGGCGGATGCCCCGCCGGGGTGGTAGGGAGGGGGGGCTGCTGCTGCCGCGGCGGGACTTCCGCTCCACTCCGCACAAGTCCGTCGCCTCGCGGCGGGCGCGCCCGGCACCGTTCGTCCCCGAGGGAGCCGGCACGCGCCCGCCGAGGCCCCGGCGCATGGGCGCCGCCGCCGGCCGTCCGCGCGGCGGCCGTGCGCCGGCTTCCTCCGTCGGCCCTCCCGGGATGCGCGACCCGTGCGACCGGGACGCGCATCCCGTGAGACCGGGACGCGTGTCCGGGCCGTTCCCGTTTGCAACGCTCCTCGGTACTTTGGAACGCTTGGGGTGGGCCTTGGGCGGATGCCCCGCCGGGGTGGTAGGGAGGGGGGGCTGCTGCTGCCGCGGCGGGACTTCCGCTCCACTCCGCACAAGTCCGTCGCCTCGCGGCGGGCGGGCCCGGCACCGTTCGTCCCCGAGGGAGCCGGCCCGCGCCCGCCGAGGCCCCGGCGCATGGGCGCCCCCGCCGGCCGTCCGCGCGGCGGCCGTGCGCCGGCTTCCTCCGTCGGCCCTCCCGGGACGCGCGACCCGTGCGACCGGGACGCGCATCCCGTGCGACCGGGACGCGTGTCCGGGCGGTTCCCGTTTGCAACGCTCCTCGGTACTTTGGAACGCTTGGGGTGGGCTTTGGGCGGATGCCCCGTCGGGGTGGTAGGGAGGGGGGGCTGGCGCCGCCGCGGCGGGCCTTCCGCCCCCCTCCGCACAAGTCCGTTGCCTCGCGGCGGTCGTGCCCGGCACCGTTCGTCCCCGACGGAGCCGTCGCGCGCCCGACGACTTTCCGGCGCACGGGCGCCGCCGCCGGCCGTCCGTGCGCGGCGGCCGTGCGCCACTTCGGCTTCGTCCGTCGGCCCTCCCGGGACGCGCGACCCGTGCGACCGGGACGCGCATCCCGTGCGACCGGGTCGCGTGTCCGGGCCGTTCCCGTTTGCAACGCTCCTCGGTACTTTGGAACGCTTGGGGTGG
>NC_143199.1:4500000-4505000 GCF_051530095.1 Phoenix dactylifera
CCGGCCCGTCGGCTCGCTCGGATGGGCCCCGCGGAGTTGGCCCACGACGGAGCCGGCACGCTCCTTCCGCTGGTGCGGCTCTCGGTCTACGCCTCCAGCCGGCCCTTGTGGCGGCCGTGCGCGGCGCTTCGGTTCGGTCGGCCGGTCTTCCTGTCCCTCACGAAGTGCTCGCGGCCGCGCGCGCGCGGAGTTGGATCGGCCTTACTTGGTCCGATCCGTCGCCATCGCATGTTGCGTGGGCTCGGTCCCGTCTCGGTGAAATCTTGGGCCGCTTTGGTGCGTCCCTGTGGGTTCCTTTGTCGGTTTTGCGGGCTCGGCGCCGGGCCTTCCGCGCCGGTCCGTCGGCTCGCTCGGACGGACCGTGCGCAGGTGGTCCCCGACGGAGCCGGCACGCTCCTTCCGCTGGCGCGGCGCTCGGTCTATGCCTCCGGCCGGCCCTCGCGGCGGCCGTGCGCGGCGCTTCGGTTCGGTCGGCCGGTCGTCCCGTCCCTCACGAAGTTCCTGCGGCCGCGCGTGCGTGGAGCGGGATCGGCCTTACTTGGTCGGATCCGTCGCCCTCGCCTGTTGCGGGGGCTCGGTCCCGTCCCGTTCGGTGAAAGCTTTGCCCGCTCTGGTGCGTCCCCGTGGGTTCCTTTGTCGGTTTTGCGGCCTTGGCGGCGGGCCTTCCGTGTCGGCCCGTCGTGGGCCCGCTGCGCGTCCGTGCGCGGTGCTTCGGATCGGTAGGCCCGTCGTCTGGGTCCCTTACGAAGCTTTGCGCGACCGCTCCTTTGTCGCCGGTCCCCTGTTAGGGCTGACCGAGCCCTCCGTTCGCCCCCTGGCCCGTCGCATGGGCCCCCGGCGCCTCCGCGGCGCCCCACCGAAAACTGTCACGACGCGCATCCAGCGCCGACGAGGTCGCAGGTTACGTGCGGCAGCCGGGGGGCTAGGCCGAGCGGCGGCGGGCCCGCCCACGGACGGGCGCGGGGAGGAGCGCAGCCGGCACGCGGCGCGGAGCGGCGGCGGCATGCCGCCGGGCGGCCGTCGGCTCAACCGTGCCCGAGTCCCGCGGGCACCGCGTCGCCCGGCCGGCGCGAGCGGCGGCGGGCCCGCCCGCGGACGGGCGCGGGGAGGAGTGCAGCCGGCACGCGGCGCGGAGCGGCGGCGGCATGCCGCCGGGCGGCCGACGGCTCAACCATGCCCGAGTCCCGCGGGCACCGCGTCGCCCGGCCGGCGCGAGCGGCGGCGGGCCCGCCCGCGGACGGGCGCGGGGAGGAGCGCAGCCGGCACGCGGCGCGGAGCGGCGGCGGCATGCCGCCGGGCGGCCGACGGCTCAACCATGCCCGAGTCCCGCGGGCACCGCGTCGCCCGGCCGGCGCGAGCGCACGAGGGCGGGAGGCAACCGGGCGGCGCCTGCGGAACCGAATGCGACGGCCGGCGCGGCACGGCCCCGACGGGTCCGCACCGAAGACCAGCGCGGTGCGGATCGACCGCTGATGAGGTCAGAGGTTACGTGCGGCAGCCGGCCGGCTGGCCCGAGCGGCGGCCGGCACGCGACGGGGATCGAGCGGCCCCGACGGCTTGCAGCCGGGCGGCCGACGGCTAGGCCGTACCGGAGTCCCGCGGTCGTTCGGGCGAAGGGGCGCATGCTGCGGGAAAGGCCTGCGGCGGCGAACCGTCCGCCCGGCCGGCCAAGCCTTCCGCGGCGGCGCGCACGTGGCGGCGCGGCCGAGATGACCGAGCGAAGCCCCGGCGATGGGCGGCGCGCACGTGTCCGTGCGGCCGAGATGACCGAGCGAAGCCCGGGCGGCGCCCGCCGTGCGCCCTGCCGGATCGCGCCTTCCGCCGGCGCGCAACGCCGGTCCCGCGTTCCGGCCGCGGGAGAGGCCTGCGTCGGCGAACCGTCCGCCCCGCCGGCCGAACCTTCCGCGGCTGCGCGCACGTGTCCGTGCGGCCGAGATGACCGAGCGAAGCCCCGGCGACGGGCGGCGCCCGCCGTGCGCCCCGGCGGATTGCGCGGCCCGCCGGCGCGCAACGCCGGGCCCACGTTCCGGCTGCGGGAAAGGCCTGCGGCGGCGAACCGTCCGCCCCGCCGGCCGAACCTTGCGCGGCGGCGCTTACGTGTCCGTGCGGCAGAGATGACCGAGCAAGCTCCGGCGATGGGCGGCGCCCTCCGTGCGCCCCGCCGGATCGCCTGCGAGCGGCGAGCGTCCGGGCGGGCCCCTTTCGCAACTTCCCTCGGTACTCTAAACACCCCTTGCCTCTCGGTCTTCCCCCCGACCCTCTCGGTATTTGCTCGGATATGTGCATGCATCGTCCCTCGTCGCCTTCGGTTATCCTCCCCGGGGTGGGCTTTGCGCCGACGCGCCAACGGGGTGGTAGGGGGGCTGCAGCCGCAGCCGCCGCGTTTCGCCATCCGTGCGTGCGCCGCCGGATCCGAGTGGAGGTCGCGGGCGACTCGTCGATGCTTGTACTAGGGGCGCATGCCGGCAGCCCCCCGCGGGGTGCGGGACCCCCGATCGGCGTGCGAGGGACGGGCGTCCGGGCGGGCCCCGTTTCCAACTTCCCTCGGAACATTAAAACCCCCCGACCCCCTCGGTCTTCGCTCCGGCCCTATCGCTATTGCTCGGATATGTGCATCCACCGTCCCTCGTTGCCTTCGGTTATCTACCCCAGGGTGGGCCTTGCGCCGATGCCCCGATGGGGTGGCAGGGGTGGGGCTGCCGCGGCCGGCGCGTTTCGGCATCCGCGCTTGGGGGCTCGGACCCGAGTGGAGGTCGCGGGCGGCTCGTCGATGCCTGCACCGGGAGCGCATGCCGGCAGCCCCCCGCGGGGCGCCGGACCCCCGATCGGCGTGCGATGGACGGGGGGAGGGGCGGGCCCGGTTTGCAAATTCCCTCGGTACTTTAAAATCTCACGGCCCTGTCGGTGCTCCCTCCGGCCCTATCGCCACTGCTCGGATATGTGCATCCACCGTCCCTCGTTGCCTTCGGTTATCTACCCCGCGGTGGGCTTTGCGCCGATGCCCCGATGGGGTGGCAGGGGGGCACGCTCTAGGCCGTGCCACGGGGCGCGGGCGCCGGCGCCGTACGTCCCTCGCGGCGGCCGTGAGCGGCACCTCGGCTTGCTCGGTCTGTCCTCCCGGGACGCGCGACCCGTGCGACCGGGACGCGCATCCCGTGCGACCGGGACGCGTGTCCGGGCCGTTCCCGTTTGCAACGCTCCTCGGTACTTTGGAATGCTTGGGGTGGGCTTTGGGCGGATGCCCCGCCGGGGTGGTAGGGAGGGGGGGCGGCTGCTGCCGCGGCGGGACTTCCGCTCCACTCCGCACAAGTCCGTCGCCTCGCGGCGGGCGCGCCCGGCACCGTTCGTCCCCGAGGGAGCCGGCACGCGCCCGCCGAGGCCCCGGCGCATGGGCGCCGCCGCCGGCCGTCCGCGCGGCGGCCGTGCGCCGGCTTCCTCCGTCGGCCCTCCCGGGATGCGCGACCCGTGCGACCGGGACGCGCATCCCGTGAGACCGGGACGCGTGTCCGGGCCGTTCCCGTTTGCAACGCTCCTCGGTACTTTGGAACGCTTGGGGTGGGCCTTGGGCGGATGCCCCGCCGGGGTGGTAGGGAGGGGGGGCTGCTGCTGCCGCGGCGGGACTTCCGCTCCACTCCGCACAAGTCCGTCGCCTCGCGGCGGGCGCGCCCGGCACCGTTCGTCCCCGAGGGAGCCGGCACGCGCCCGCCGAGGCCCCGGCGCATGGGCGCCGCCGCCGGCCGTCCGCGCGGCGGCCGTGCGCCGGCTTCCTCCGTCGGCCCTCCCGGGATGCGCGACCCGTACGACCGGGACGCGCATCCCGTGAGACCGGGACGCGTGTCCGGGCCGTTCCCGTTTGCAACGCTCCTCGGTACTTTGGAACGCTTGGGGTGGGCCTTGGGCGGATGCCCCGCCGGGGTGGTAGGGAGGGGGGGCTGCTGCTGCCGCGGCGGGACTTCCGCTCCACTCCGCACAAGTCCGTCGCCTCGCGGCGGGCGGGCCCGGCACCGTTCGTCCCCGAGGGAGCCGGCCCGCGCCCGCCGAGGCCCCGACGCATGGGCGCCCCCGCCGGCCGTCCGCGCGGCGGCCGTGCGCCGGCTTCCTCCGTCGGCCCTCCCGGGACGCGCGACCCGTGCGACCGGGACGCGCATCCCGTGCGACCGGGACGCGTGTCCGGGCGGTTCCCGTTTGCAACGCTCCTCGGTACTTTGGAACGCTTGGGGTGGGCTTTGGGCGGATGCCCCGTCGGGGTGGTAGGGAGGGGGGGCTGGCGCCGCCGCGGCGGGCCTTCCGCCCCCCTCCGCACAAGTCCGTTGCCTCGCGGCGGTCGTGCCCGGCACCGTTCGTCCCCGACGGAGCCGTCGCGCGCCCGACGACTTTCCGGCGCACGGGCGCCGCCGCCGGCCGTCCGTGCGCGGCGGCCGTGCGCCACTTCGGCTTCGTCCGTCGGCCCTCCCGGGACGCGCGACCCGTGCGACCGGGACGCGCATCCCGTGCGACCGGGTCGCGTGTCCGGGCCGTTCCCATTTGCAACGCTCCTCGGTACTTTGGAACGCTTGGGGTGGGCTTTGGGCGGATGCCCCGCCGGGGTGGTAGGGAGGGGGGGTCTGCTGCCGCCGCGGCGGGCCTTCCGCTCCACTCCGCACAGGACCGTTGCCTCGCGGCGGACTTGCCCGGCACATTTCGTCCCCGACGGAGCCGGCACGCGCCTGCCGACTTCCCGGCGCACGGGCGCTGCCTTCGGCCGTCCGTGCCCGGCGGCCGTGCGCCACTTCGGCTCCCTCCATCGGCCCTCCCGGGAAGCGCGTCCCGGACGTTCGGGATGCGCACCCCGTGCGACCGGGACTCGCGTCCGGGCCGTTTCCGTGTGCAATGCTCCTCGATTCGCTGGAGCCCTTGGGGTGGGCCTTCGGAGGATGCCCCGCTGGGGAGGTAAGGGGGTGTGTCCTGCCTGGGCGGGCCTTCCGCCCGAGCCCGTCGCCCAGCGCGGATGGTCGCGCCGC
>NC_143199.1:4515000-4520000 GCF_051530095.1 Phoenix dactylifera
CTCCGGCCGGCCCTCGCGGCGGCCGTGCGCGGCGCTTCGGTTCGGTCGGCCGGTCGTCCCGTCCCTCACGAAGTTCCTGCGGCCGCGCGTGCGTGGAGCGGGATCGGCCTTACTTGGTCGGATCCGTCGCCCTCGCCTGTTGCGGGGGCTCGGTCCCGTCCCGTTCGGTGAAAGCTTTGCCCGCTCTGGTGCGTCCCCGTGGGTTCCTTTGTCGGTTTTGCGGCCTTGGCGGCGGGCCTTCCGTGTCGGCCCGTCGTGGGCCCGCTGCGCGTCCGTGCGCGGTGCTTCGGATCGGTAGGCCCGTCGTCTGGGTCCCTTACGAAGCTTTGCGCGACCGCTCCTTTGTCGCCGGTCCCCTGTTAGGGCTGACCGAGCCCTCCGTTCGCCCCCTGGCCCGTCGCATGGGCCCCCGGCGCCTCCGCGGCGCCCCACCGAAAACTGTCACGACGCGCATCCAGCGCCGACGAGGTCGCAGGTTACGTGCGGCAGCCGGGGGGCTAGGCCGAGCGGCGGCGGGCCCGCCCACGGACGGGCGCGGGGAGGAGCGCAGCCGGCACGCGGCGCGGAGCGGCGGCGGCATGCCGCCGGGCGGCCGTCGGCTCAACCGTGCCCGAGTCCCGCGGGCACCGCGTCGCCCGGCCGGCGCGAGCGGCGGCGGGCCCGCCCGCGGACGGGCGCGGGGAGGAGCGCAGCCGGCACGCGGCGCGGAGCGGCGGCGGCATGCCGCCGGGCGGCCGACGGCTCAACCATGCCCGAGTCCCGCGGGCACCGCGTCGCCCGGCCGGCGCGAGCGGCGGCGGGCCCGCCCGCGGACGGGCGCGGGGAGGAGCGCAGCCGGCACGCGGCGCGGAGCGGCGGCGGCATGCCGCCGGGCGGCCGACGGCTCAACCATGCCCGAGTCCCGCGGGCACCGCGTCGCCCGGCCGGCGCGAGCGCACGAGGGCGGGAGGCAACCGGGCGGCGCCTGCGGAACCGGATGCGACGGCCGGCGCGGCACGGCCCCGACGGGTCCGCACCGAAGACCAGCGCGGTGCGGATCGACCGCTGATGAGGTCAGAGGTTACGTGCGGCAGCCGGCCGGCTGGCCCGAGCGGCGGCCGGCACGCGACGGGGATCGAGCGGCCCCGACGGCTTGCAGCCGGGCGGCCGACGGCTAGGCCGTACCGGAGTCCCGCGGTCGTTCGGGCGAAGGGGCGCATGCTGCGGGAAAGGCCTGCGGCGGCGAACCGTCCGCCCGGCCGGCCAAGCCTTCCGCGGCGGCGCGCACGTGGCGGCGCGGCCGAGATGACCGAGCGAAGCCCCGGCGATGGGCGGCGCGCACGTGTCCGTGCGGCCGAGATGACCGAGCGAAGCCCGGGCGGCGCCCGCCGTGCGCCCTGCCGGATCGCGCCTTCCGCCGGCGCGCAACGCCGGTCCCGCGTTCCGGCCGCGGGAGAGGCCTGCGTCGGCGAACCGTCCGCCCCGCCGGCCGAACCTTCCGCGGCTGCGCGCACGTGTCCGTGCGGCCGAGATGACCGAGCGAAGCCCCGGCGACGGGCGGCGCCCGCCGTGCGCCCCGGCGGATTGCGCGGCCCGCCGGCGCGCAACGCCGGGCCCACGTTCCGGCTGCGGGAAAGGCCTGCGGCGGCGAACCGTCCGCCCCGCCGGCCGAACCTTGCGCGGCGGCGCTTACGTGTCCGTGCGGCAGAGATGACCGAGCAAGCTCCGGCGATGGGCGGCGCCCTCCGTGCGCCCCGCCGGATCGCCTGCGAGCGGCGAGCGTCCGGGCGGGCCCCTTTCGCAACTTCCCTCGGTACTCTAAACACCCCTTGCCTCTCGGTCTTCCCCCCGACCCTCTCGGTATTTGCTCGGATATGTGCATGCATCGTCCCTCGTCGCCTTCGGTTATCCTCCCCGGGGTGGGCTTTGCGCCGACGCGCCAACGGGGTGGTAGGGGGGTTGCAGCCGCGGCCTCCGCGTTTCGCCATCCGCGCGTGCGCCGCCGGATCCGAGTGGAGGTCGCGGGCGACTCGTCGATGCTTGTACTAGGGGCGCATGCCGGCAGCCCCCCGCGGGGTGCGGGACCCCCGATCGGCGTGCGAGGGACGGGCGTCCGGGCGGGCCCCGTTTCCAACTTCCCTCGGAACATTAAAACCCCCCGACCCCCTCGGTCTTCGCTCCGGCCCTATCGCTATTGCTCGGATATGTGCATCCACCGTCCCTCGTTGCCTTCGGTTATCTACCCCAGGGTGGGCCTTGCGCCGATGCCCCGATGGGGTGGCAGGGGTGGGGCTGCCGCGGCCGGCGCGTTTCGGCATCCGCGCTTGGGGGCTCGGACCCGAGTGGAGGTCGCGGGCGGCTCGTCGATGCCTGCACCGGGAGCGCATGCCGGCAGCCCCCCGCGGGGCGCCGGACCCCCGATCGGCGTGCGATGGACGGGGGGAGGGGCGGGCCCGGTTTGCAAATTCCCTCGGTACTTTAAAATCTCACGGCCCTGTCGGTGCTCCCTCCGGCCCTATCGCCACTGCTCGGATATGTGCATCCACCGTCCCTCGTTGCCTTCGGTTATCTACCCCGCGGTGGGCTTTGCGCCGATGCCCCGATGGGGTGGCAGGGGGGCACGCTCTAGGCCGTGCCACGGGGCGCGGGCGCCGGCGCCGTACGTCCCTCGCGGCGGCCGTGAGCGGCACCTCGGCTTGCTCGGTCTGTCCTCCCGGGACGCGCGACCCGTGCGACCGGGACGCGCATCCCGTGCGACCGGGACGCGTGTCCGGGCCGTTCCCGTTTGCAACGCTCCTCGGTACTTTGGAACGCTTGGGGTGGGCTTTGGGCGGATGCCCCGCCGGGGTGGTAGGGAGGGGGGGCGGCTGCTGCCGCGGCGGGACTTCCGCTCCACTCCGCACAAGTCCGTCGCCTCGCGGCGGGCGCGCCCGGCACCGTTCGTCCCCGAGGGAGCCGGCACGCGCCCGCCGAGGCCCCGGCGCATGGGCGCCGCCGCCGGCCGTCCGCGCGGCGGCCGTGCGCCGGCTTCCTCCGTCGGCCCTCCCGGGATGCGCGACCCGTGCGACCGGGACGCGCATCCCGTGAGACCGGGACGCGTGTCCGGGCCGTTCCCGTTTGCAACGCTCCTCGGTACTTTGGAACGCTTGGGGTGGGCCTTGGGCGGATGCCCCGCCGGGGTGGTAGGGAGGGGGGGCTGCTGCTGCCGCGGCGGGACTTCCGCTCCACTCCGCACAAGTCCGTCGCCTCGCGGCGGGCGCGCCCGGCACCGTTCGTCCCCGAGGGAGCCGGCACGCGCCCGCCGAGGCCCCGGCGCATGGGCGCCGCCGCCGGCCGTCCGCGCGGCGGCCGTGCGCCGGCTTCCTCCGTCGGCCCTCCCGGGATGCGCGACCCGTGCGACCGGGACGCGCATCCCGTGAGACCGGGACGCGTGTCCGGGCCGTTCCCGTTTGCAACGCTCCTCGGTACTTTGGAACGCTTGGGGTGGGCCTTGGGCGGATGCCCCGCCGGGGTGGTAGGGAGGGGGGGCTGCTGCTGCCGCGGCGGGACTTCCGCTCCACTCCGCACAAGTCCGTCGCCTCGCGGCGGGCGGGCCCGGCACCGTTCGTCCCCGAGGGAGCCGGCCCGCGCCCGCCGAGGCCCCGGCGCATGGGCGCCCCCGCCGGCCGTCCGCGCGGCGGCCGTGCGCCGGCTTCCTCCGTCGGCCCTCCCGGGATGCGCGACCCGTGCGACCGGGACGCGCATCCCGTGCGACCGGGACGCGTGTCCGGGCGGTTCCCGTTTGCAACGCTCCTCGGTACTTTGGAACGCTTGGGGTGGGCTTTGGGCGGATGCCCCGTCGGGGTGGTAGGGAGGGGGGGCTGGCGCCGCCGCGGCGGGCCTTCCGCCCCCCTCCGCACAAGTCCGTTGCCTCGCGGCGGTCGTGCCCGGCACCGTTCGTCCCCGACGGAGCCGTCGCGCGCCCGACGACTTTCCGGCGCACGGGCGCCGCCGCCGGCCGTCCGTGCGCGGCGGCCGTGCGCCACTTCGGCTTCGTTCGTCGGCCCTCCCGGGACGCGCGACCCGTGCGACCGGGACGCGCATCCCGTGCGACCGGGTCGCGTGTCCGGGCCGTTCCCGTTTGCAACGCTCCTCGGTACTTTGGAACGCTTGGGGTGGGCTTTGGGCGGATGCCCCGCCGGGGTGGTAGGGAGGGGGGGTCTGCTGCCGCCGCGGCGGGCCTTCCGCTCCACTCCGCACAGGACTGTTGCCTCGCGGCGGACTTGCCCGGCACATTTCGTCCCCGACGGAGCCGGCACGCGCCTGCCGACTTCCCGGCGCACGGGCGCTGCCTTCGGCCGTCCGCGCGGCGGCCGTGCGCCGGCTTCCTCCGTCGGCCCTCCCGGGATGCGCGACCCGTGCGACCGGGACGCGCATCCCGTGCGACCGGGACGCGCATCCCGTGAGACCGGGACGCGTGTCCGGGCCGTTCCCGTTTGCAACGCTCCTCGGTACTTTGGAACGCTTGGGGTGGGCCTTGGGCGGATGCCCCGCCGGGGTGGTAGGGAGGGGGGGCTGCTGCTGCCGCGGCGGGACTTCCGCTCCACTCCGCACAAGTCCGTCGCCTCGCGGCGGGCGCGCCCGGCACCGTTCGCCCCCGAGGGAGCCGGCACGCGCCCGCCGAGGCCCCGGCGCATGGGCGCCGCCGCCGGCCGTCCGCGCGGCGGCCGTGCGCCGGCTTCCTCCGTCGGTCCTCCCGGGATGCGCGACCCGTGCGACCGGGACGCGCATCCCGTGAGACCGGGATGCGTGTCCGGGCCGTTCCCGTTTGCAACGCTCCTCGGTACTTTGGAACGCTTGGGGTGGGCCTTGGGCGGATGCCCCGCCGGGGTGGTAGGGAGGGGGGGCTGCTGCTGCCGCGGCGGGACTTCCGCTCCACTCCGCACAAGTCCGTCGCCTCGCGGCGGGCGGGCCCGGCACCGTTCGTCCCCGAGGGAGCCGGCCCGCGCCCGCCGAGGCCCCGGCGCATGGGCGCCCCCGCC